>NC_133813.1:0-185000 GCF_043250625.1 Sebastes fasciatus
GGATGTTGTGTTGTTGTGTAGCTGGATGTTGTGTTGTTGTGTAGCTGGATGTTGTGTTGTTGTGTGACTGGATGTTGTGTTGTTGTGTGACTGGATGTTGTGTTGTTGTGTGACTGGATGTTGTGTTGTTGTGTGACTGGATGTTGTGTTGTTGTGTGACTAGATGTTGTGTTGTTGTGTGGCTGGATGTTGTGTTGTTGTGTGACTGGATGTTGTGTTGTTGTGTGACTGGATGTTGTGTTGTTGTGTGACTAGATGTTGTGTTGTTGTGTGGCTGGATGTTGTGTTGTTGTGTGACTAGATGTTGTGTTGTTGTGTGACTGGATGTTGTGTTGTTGTGTGACTGGATGTTGTGTTGTTGTGTAGCTGGATGTTGTGTTGTTGTGTAGCTGGATGTTGTGTTGTTGTGTAGACTGGATGTTGTGTTGTTGTGTAGACGGGGACTGTTGTGTTGTTGTCTGTGATGTTGTGTTGTTGTGTGGACTGGATGTTGTGTTGTTGTGTGACTGGATGTTGTGTTGTTGTGTGACTGGATGTTGTTGTTGTTGTGTAGCTGGATGTTGTGTTGTTGTGTGACTAGATGTTGTGTTGTTGTGTGACTGGATGTTGTGTTGTTGTGTGACTGGATGTTGTGTTGTTGTGTAGCTGGATGTTGTGTTGTTGTGTAGCTGGATGTTGTGTTGTTGTGTAGCTGGATGTTGTGTTGTTGTGGTAGCTGGATGTTGTGTGTTGTGTGCTGGATGTAGTGTTGTTGTTTGTGTAGCTGGATGTTGTGTTGTTGTGTAGCTGGATGTTGTGTTGTTGTGTAGCTGGATGTTGTGTTGTTGTGTAGCTGGATGTTGTGTTGTTGTGTGACTGGATGTTGTGTTGTTGTGTGACTGGATGTTGTGTTGTTGTGTAGACTGGATGTTGTGTTGTTGTGTGACTGGATGTTGTGTTGTTGTGTAGCTGGATGTTGTGTTGTTGTGTAGCTGGATGTTGTGTTGTTGTGTAGCATAGAAATGTTGTGTTGTTGTGTAGCTGGATGTTGTGTTGTTGTGTAGCTGGATGTTGTGTTGTTGTGTAGCTGGATGTTGTGTTGTTGTGTGACTGGATGTTGTGTTGTTGTGTAGCTGGATGTTGTGTTGTTGTGTAGCTGGATG
Organism: Sebastes fasciatus; assembly: GCF_043250625.1. Classification (NCBI taxonomy): domain Eukaryota; kingdom Metazoa; phylum Chordata; class Actinopteri; order Perciformes; family Sebastidae; genus Sebastes; species Sebastes fasciatus. The sequence goes on from NC_133813.1 coordinate 1,143, forward strand.
TTGTGTTGTTGTGTAGCTGGATGTTGTGTTGTTGTGTGACTGGATGTTGTGTTGTTGTGTGACTGGATGTTGTGTTGTTGTGTGACTAGATGTTGTGTTGTTGTGTAGCTGGATGTTGTGTTGTTGTGTAGCTGGATGTTGTGTTGTTGTGTGACTGGATGTTGTGTTGTTGTGTGACTGGATGTTGTGTTGTTGTGTAGCTGGATGTTGTGTTGTTGTGTAGCTGGATGTTGTGTTGTTGTGTAGCTGGATGTTGTGTTGTTGTGTAGCTGGATGTTGTGTTGTTGTGTGACTGGATGTTGTGTTGTTGTGTGACTGGATGTTGTGTTGTTGTGTAGCTGGATGTTGTGTTGTTGTGTAGCTGGATGTTGTGTTGTTGTGTAGCTGGATGTTGTGTTGTTGTGTGACTGGATGTTGTGTTGTTGTGTAGCTGGATGTTGTGTTGTTGTGTAGCTGGATGTTGTGTTGTTGTGTGACTGGATGTTGTGTTGTTGTGTGACTGGATGTTGTGTTGTTGTGTACTGGATGTTGTGTTGTTGTGTGACTAGATGTTGTGTTGTTGTGTGACTGGATGTTGTGTTGTTGTGTGACTGGATGTTGTGTTGTTGTGTAGCTGGATGTTGTGTTGTTGTGTAGCTGGATGTTGTGTTGTTGTGTAGCTGGATGTTGTGTTGTTGTGTAGCTGGATGTTGTGTTGTTGTGTAGCTGGATGTTGTGTTGTTGTGTAGCTGGATGTTGTGTTGTTGTGTAGCTGGATGTTGTGTTGTTGTGTAGCTGGATGTTGTGTTGTTGTGTGACTGGATGTTGTGTTGTTGTGTGACTAGATGTTGTGTTGTTGTGTGACTGGATGTTGTGTTGTTGTGTAGCTGGATGTTGTGTTGTTGTGTAGCTGGATGTTGTGTTGTTGTGTAGCTGGATGTTGTGTTGTTGTGTAGCTGGATGTTGTGTTGTTGTGTAGCTGGATGTTGTGTTGTTGTGTAGCTGGATGTTGTGTTGTTGTGTAGCTGGATGTTGTGTTGTTGTGTGACTGGATGTTGTGTTGTTGTGTGACTGGATGTTGTGTTGTTGTGTAGCTGGATGTTGTGTTGTTGTGTAGCTGGATGTTGTGTTGTTGTGTGACTAGATGTTGTGTTGTTGTGTGACTGGATGTTGTGTTGTTGTGTGACTGGATGTTGTGTTGTTGTGTAGCTGGATGTTGTGTTGTTGTGTAGCTGGATGTTGTGTTGTTGTGTAGCTGGATGTTGTGTTGTTGTGTAGCTGGATGTTGTGTTGTTGTGTAGCTGGATGTTGTGTTGTTGTGTAGCTGGATGTTGTGTTGTTGTGTGACTGGATGTTGTGTTGTTGTGTGACTGGATGTTGTGTTGTTGTGTGACTAGATGTTGTGTTGTTGTGTAGCTGGATGTTGTGTTGTTGTGTGGCTGGATGTTGTGTTGTTGTGTGACTGGATGTTGTGTTGTTGTGTGACTGGATGTTGTGTTGTTGTGTAGCTGGATGTTGTGTTGTTGTGTAGCTGGATGTTGTGTTGTTGTGTAGCTGGATGTTGTGTTGTTGTGTAGCTGGATGTTGTGTTGTTGTGTGACTGGATGTTGTGTTGTTGTGTGACTAGATGTTGTGTTGTTGTGTAGCTGGATGTTGTGTTGTTGTGTAGCTGGATGTTGTGTTGTTGTGTAGCTGGATGTTGTGTTGTTGTGTAGCTGGATGTTGTGTTGTTGTGTAGCTGGATGTTGTGTTGTTGTGTAGCTGGATGTTGTGTTGTTGTGTGACTGGATGTTGTGTTGTTGTGTGACTAGATGTTGTGTTGTTGTGTGACTGGATGTTGTGTTGTTGTGTGACTGGATGTTGTGTTGTTGTGTAGCTGGATGTTGTGTTGTTGTGTAGCTGGATGTTGTGTTGTTGTGTAGCTGGATGTTGTGTTGTTGTGTAGCTGGATGTTGTGTTGTTGTGTAGCTGGATGTTGTGTTGTTGTGTAGCTGGATGTTGTGTTGTTGTGTGACTAGATGTTGTGTTGTTGTGTAGCTGGATGTTGTGTTGTTGTGTAGCTGGATGTTGTGTTGTTGTGTAGCTGGATGTTGTGTTGTTGTGTGACTGGATGTTGTGTTGTTGTGTAAGCTGGATGTTGTGTTGTTGTGTACTGGATGTTGTGTTGTTGTGTAGCTGGATGTTGTGTTGTTGTGTGACTAGATGTTGTGTTGTTGTGTGACTGGATGTTGTGTTGTTGTGTGACTGGATGTTGTGTTGTTGTGTAGCTGGATGTTGTGTTGTTGTGTAGCTGGATGTTGTGTTGTTGTGTAGCTGGATGTTGTGTTGTTGTGTAGCTGGATGTTGTGTTGTTGTGTGACTGGATGTTGTGTTGTTGTGTGACTAGATGTTGTGTTGTTGTGTAGCTGGATGTTGTGTTGTTGTGTAGCTGGATGTTGTGTTGTTGTGTAGCTGGATGTTGTGTTGTTGTGTAGCTGGATGTTGTGTTGTTGTGTAGCTGGATGTTGTGTTGTTGTGTGACTGGATGTTGTGTTGTTGTGTGACTGGATGTTGTGTTGTTGTGTGACTGGATGTTGTGTTGTTGTGTGACTGGATGTTGTGTTGTTGTGTGACTAGATGTTGTGTTGTTGTGTGGCTGGATGTTGTGTTGTTGTGTGACTGGATGTTGTGTTGTTGTGTGACTGGATGTTGTGTTGTTGTGTGACTAGATGTTGTGTTGTTGTGTGGCTGGATGTTGTGTTGTTGTGTGACTAGATGTTGTGTTGTTGTGTGACTGGATGTTGTGTTGTTGTGTGACTGGATGTTGTGTTGTTGTGTAGCTGGATGTTGTGTTGTTGTGTAGCTGGATGTTGTGTTGTTGTGTAGCTGGATGTTGTGTTGTTGTGTAGCTGGATGTTGTGTTGTTGTGTGACTAGATGTTGTGTTGTTGTGTAGCTGGATGTTGTGTTGTTGTGTAGCTGGATGTTGTGTTGTTGTGTAGCTGGATGTTGTGTTGTTGTGTGACTGGATGTTGTGTTGTTGTGTGACTGGATGTTGTGTTGTTGTGTGACTAGATGTTGTGTTGTTGTGTAGCTGGATGTTGTGTTGTTGTGTGACTAGATGTTGTGTTGTTGTGTGACTGGATGTTGTGTTGTTGTGTGACTGGATGTTGTGTTGTTGTGTAGCTGGATGTTGTGTTGTTGTGTAGCTGGATGTTGTGTTGTTGTGTAGCTGGATGTTGTGTTGTTGTGTAGCTGGATGTTGTGTTGTTGTGTAGCTGGATGTTGTGTTGTTGTGTAGCTGGATGTTGTGTTGTTGTGTGACTAGATGTTGTGTTGTTGTGTAGCTGGATGTTGTGTTGTTGTGTAGCTGGATGTTGTGTTGTTGTGTAGCTGGATGTTGTGTTGTTGTGTGACTGGATGTTGTGTTGTTGTGTGACTGGATGTTGTGTTGTTGTGTGACTAGATGTTGTGTTGTTGTGTAGCTGGATGTTGTGTTGTTGTGTGACTAGATGTTGTGTTGTTGTGTGACTGGATGTTGTGTTGTTGTGTGACTGGATGTTGTGTTGTTGTGTAGCTGGATGTTGTGTTGTTGTGTAGCTGGATGTTGTGTTGTTGTGTAGCTGGATGTTGTGTTGTTGTGTAGCTGGATGTTGTGTTGTTGTGTGACTGGATGTTGTGTTGTTGTGTGACTAGATGTTGTGTTGTTGTGTAGCTGGATGTTGTGTTGTTGTGTAGCTGGATGTTGTGTTGTTGTGTAGCTGGATGTTGTGTTGTTGTGTAGCTGGATGTTGTGTTGTTGTGTAGCTGGATGTTGTGTTGTTGTGTAGCTGGATGTTGTGTTGTTGTGTGACTGGATGTTGTGTTGTTGTGTGACTAGATGTTGTGTTGTTGTGTGACCTAAGATGTTGTGTTGTTGTGTGACTGGATGTTGTGTTGTTGTGTAGCTGGATGTTGTGTTGTTGTGTAGCTGGATGTTGTGTTGTTGTGTAGCTGGATGTTGTGTTGTTGTGTAGCTGGATGTTGTGTTGTTGTGTAGCTGGATGTTGTGTTGTTGTGTAGCTGGATGTTGTGTTGTTGTGTGACTAGATGTTGTGTTGTTGTGTAGCTGGATGTTGTGTTGTTGTGTAGCTGGATGTTGTGTTGTTGTGTAGCTGGATGTTGTGTTGTTGTGTGACTGGATGTTGTGTTGTTGTGTGACTGGATGTTGTGTTGTTGTGTGACTAGATGTTGTGTTGTTGTGTAGCTGGATGTTGTGTTGTTGTGTGACTAGATGTTGTGTTGTTGTGTGACTGGATGTTGTGTTGTTGTGTGACTGGATGTTGTGTTGTTGTGTAGCTGGATGTTGTGTTGTTGTGTAGCTGGATGTTGTGTTGTTGTGTAGCTGGATGTTGTGTTGTTGTGTAGCTGGATGTTGTGTTGTTGTGTGACTGGATGTTGTGTTGTTGTGTGACTAGATGTTGTGTTGTTGTGTAGCTGGATGTTGTGTTGTTGTGTAGCTGGATGTTGTGTTGTTGTGTAGCTGGATGTTGTGTTGTTGTGTAGCTGGATGTTGTGTTGTTGTGTAGCTGGATGTTGTGTTGTTGTGTAGCTGGATGTTGTGTTGTTGTGTGACTGGATGTTGTGTTGTTGTGTGACTAGATGTTGTGTTGTTGTGTGGCTGGATGTTGTGTTGTTGTGTGACTAGATGTTGTGTTGTTGTGTGACTGGATGTTGTGTTGTTGTGTGACTGGATGTTGTGTTGTTGTGTAGCTGGATGTTGTGTTGTTGTGTAGCTGGATGTTGTGTTGTTGTGTAGCTGGATGTTGTGTTGTTGTGTAGCTGGATGTTGTGTTGTTGTGTAGCTGGATGTTGTGTTGTTGTGTAGCTGGATGTTGTGTTGTTGTGTAGCTGGATGTTGTGTTGTTGTGTAGCTGGATGTTGTGTTGTTGTGTGACTGGATGTTGTGTTGTTGTGTGACTAGATGTTGTGTTGTTGTGTGGCTGGATGTTGTGTTGTTGTGTAGCTGGATGTTGTGTTGTTGTGTAGCTGGATGTTGTGTTGTTGTGTAGCTGGATGTTGTGTTGTTGTGTAGCTAGATGTTGTGTTGTTGTGTAGCTGGATGTTGTGTTGTTGTGTAGCTGGATGTTGTGTTGTTGTGTAGCTGGATGTTGTGTTGTTGTGTGACTGGATGTTGTGTTGTTGTGTGACTAGATGTTGTGTTGTTGTGTAGCTGGATGTTGTGTTGTTGTGTGGCTGGATGTTGTGTTGTTGTGTGACTAGATGTTGTGTTGTTGTGTGACTGGATGTTGTGTTGTTGTGTGACTGGATGTTGTGTTGTTGTGTAGCTGGATGTTGTGTTGTTGTGTAGCTGGATGTTGTGTTGTTGTGTAGCTGGATGTTGTGTTGTTGTGTAGCTGGATGTTGTGTTGTTGTGTAGCTGGATGTTGTGTTGTTGTGTAGCTGGATGTTGTGTTGTTGTGTGACTGGATGTTGTGTTGTTGTGTGACTGGATGTTGTGTTGTTGTGTGACTAGATGTTGTGTTGTTGTGTAGCTGGATGTTGTGTTGTTGTGTGACTAGATGTTGTGTTGTTGTGTGACTGGATGTTGTGTTGTTGTGTGACTGGATGTTGTGTTGTTGTGTAGCTGGATGTTGTGTTGTTGTGTAGCTGGATGTTGTGTTGTTGTGTAGCTGGATGTTGTGTTGTTGTGTAGCTGGATGTTGTGTTGTTGTGTGACTGGATGTTGTGTTGTTGTGTGACTAGATGTTGTGTTGTTGTGTAGCTGGATGTTGTGTTGTTGTGTAGCTGGATGTTGTGTTGTTGTGTAGCTGGATGTTGTGTTGTTGTGTAGCTGGATGTTGTGTTGTTGTGTAGCTGGATGTTGTGTTGTTGTGTAGCTGGATGTTGTGTTGTTGTGTGACTGGATGTTGTGTTGTTGTGTGACTAGATGTTGTGTTGTTGTGTGGCTGGATGTTGTGTTGTTGTGTGACTAGATGTTGTGTTGTTGTGTGACTGGATGTTGTGTTGTTGTGTGACTGGATGTTGTGTTGTTGTGTAGCTGGATGTTGTGTTGTTGTGTAGCTGGATGTTGTGTTGTTGTGTAGCTGGATGTTGTGTTGTTGTGTAGCTGGATGTTGTGTTGTTGTGTAGCTGGATGTTGTGTTGTTGTGTAGCTGGATGTTGTGTTGTTGTGTAGCTGGATGTTGTGTTGTTGTGTAGCTGGATGTTGTGTTGTTGTGTGACTGGATGTTGTGTTGTTGTGTGACTAGATGTTGTGTTGTTGTGTGGCTGGATGTTGTGTTGTTGTGTAGCTGGATGTTGTGTTGTTGTGTAGCTGGATGTTGTGTTGTTGTGTAGCTGGATGTTGTGTTGTTGTGTAGCTAGATGTTGTGTTGTTGTGTAGCTGGATGTTGTGTTGTTGTGTAGCTGGATGTTGTGTTGTTGTGTAGCTGGATGTTGTGTTGTTGTGTGACTGGATGTTGTGTTGTTGTGTGACTAGATGTTGTGTTGTTGTGTAGCTGGATGTTGTGTTGTTGTGTGGCTGGATGTTGTGTTGTTGTGTGACTAGATGTTGTGTTGTTGTGTGACTGGATGTTGTGTTGTTGTGTGACTGGATGTTGTGTTGTTGTGTAGCTGGATGTTGTGTTGTTGTGTAGCTGGATGTTGTGTTGTTGTGTAGCTGGATGTTGTGTTGTTGTGTAGCTGGATGTTGTGTTGTTGTGTAGCTGGATGTTGTGTTGTTGTGTAGCTGGATGTTGTGTTGGAGGTGTTCTCAGAGGACTGAAGGTTAAATCTGACAGACTGTTTTTATTGAGAGTACCAGAGTAGCTGTTTGGATGTTACTGTGTGAGGCGGTGTCTGGTGGCAGACCCGGAGGCAGACCCGGAGGCAGACCCGGAGGCAGACCTGGACCCCTCTGCTCGTCTGAATGGATGGGGGGGTGCGGCGGTGTGGGACGAGGGTCTGGAGAGGATCTGGTCCTTCCTCTGGTCGTACAGCTCCTGCTGGATCAGACCCTGCTGGTGTTCCCTCTCAGCCTGAGCTCTCTGCTCCACCCGGAGCTGCTGCTGCTGCTTCATCTGGGCCTCCAGGTCGGCCCGGTACGCCTCGGAGGACTGCTTCTGACTGGGGGGACCAACACAGACCAGGTCAGTCCGTGATCTCACAGAGACCAGGTCAGTCCGCGGTCTCACAGAGACCAGGTCAGTCCGTGGTCTCACAGAGACCAGGTCAGTCCGTGATCTCACAGAGACCAGGTCAGTCCGCGGTCTCACAGAGACCAGGTCAGTCCGCGATCTCACAGAGACCAGGTCAGTCCGCGGTCTCACAGAGACCAGGTCAGTCCGTGATCTCACAGATACCAGGTCAGTCCGTGATCTCACAGAGACCAGGTCAGTCCGTGGTCTCACAGAGACCAGGTCAGTCCGTGATCTCACAGAGACCAGGTCAGTCCGCGATCTCAGAGAGACCAGGTCAGTCCGTGATCTCACAGAGACCAGGTCAGTCCGTGATCTCACAGAGACCAGGTCAGTCCGTGATCTCACAGAGACCAGGTCAGTCCGTGGTCTCACAGAGACCAGGTCAGTCCGTGATCTCACAGAGACCAGGTCAGTCCGTGATCTCACAGAGACGGGACGGAGATAAACGTGTGAACACGTCTCCATGATGTTTGCTGACGTACTGTCTTTTCTGGTCCTCGTCCATCAGCTTCATGTCCTCCATCTGTCTGTCCAGCTTGTCTTTCTCTGAGGACAGCTCTGCTTGTCTCTCCATGTTCAGGTCCACTGCAGGGGACACATGTAAAGCTCAGTCTGGTGTTTTATCTCTCTATATTATATATATATTATATGATACGGTAATGAGTGGAGTGTTCTCACGTTTGTGTTGGAGCTGCAGACGGCGAGCCTCCATCACCTCCTCCATCAGTCTGTCTCTGGCCTCTCTCTGCAGCCGGCCCTGCTCCTCTCTCTTAGTCCACACCTCCTTCAGCTTCTCCTCTATCAGCTGCTCCGTCTCCTCCTCCTCCTTCTTTTTCTTCTGCAGCTCCTCAGATAGATACTGACGGTAGCTCCGCTGCTCCTCACGCAGCTCCGCCTCAACAACACACAGCAGCAACACACCATCATCTATATGCATCATATATATATAGTTACTGATTTATCTTTAAATTTACTTTTTATTCATTCATTTATTTATTTTTGCATTTATTTTTTATTTATTTATTTATTTTTGCATTTACTTTTTATGTATTTATTTATTTTTGCATTTACTTTTTATGTATTTATTTATTTTTGCATTTACTTTTTATGTATTTATTTATTTTTGCATTTACTTTTTATGTATTTATTTATTTTTGCATTTTTCTTTTTCTTTCTTTATTTTTGCATTTACTTTTTATTTATTTATTTTTGCATTTACTTTTTATTAATTAATTTATTTTTGCATTTACTTTTTTATTTATTTATTTATTTTTGCATTTACTTTTTATTTATTTATTTTTGCATTTACTTTTTATTTATGTATTTATTTATTTTTGCATTTATTTATTATGTGTACTTTTACTTTTGATACTTATATTAAATTTTTTATATTCTTCATACATACTTTACTATTCTATTCAATTCAATTCAATTCAATTGAATACTAACCATCAGCTGCAAAATTAAATTGACTTAAAAAATGAATGTGTGTGTGTGTGTGTGTGTGTGTGTGTGTGTGTGTGTGTGTGTGTGTGTGTGTGTGTGTTTACCTTCCTGTGAGCAGCTTCCTGTTTGACGTCAGTCTCCTGTTGGAGCAGCGTCTGCAGGATGTTCATGTCCAGCTGCAGCTCGTCCTGCTGCTCTCTGGCCAGACGCTTCATCTTCATCCGTAGACCCTGATCCAGCTGCCTCCGTCTGCTCAGCTGGTCCTGCAGCTTCTGCTGCTGCTGACGCTGCAGCTGCAGCTGATGCATCTCCTGCTGCTGACGCTGCACAGCACAGAGACAAGTTTAAACCTTCATTCATTTAATCATGACAACACAAAACACCTCTGATAGCACTGAAATATTCATCTTTAAAACCAGCTTTTTTATTTAACAAATTCAGTCAGAAAGTTAAACTGTCTGAGGTTTCATTACATGACTGACAGATTACTATGGAGGACAGAACCTGACAAAATCAAAAATAAATAAATAAATAAATGACTCGATAAATATAGCAAAAATAATATTAAAAATAAATGTAACAATTAATTAATTGATAAAATGTGACATTAATTGACATTTCGGTTTTAATTTGCTTCTTTATTTATTGATCTTTGTATTAATTCCCTTATTTATTTACTTTTATGTTTAATTTTCTCTTTTATTTATTTATGTGTTTATTTTTAATTAATTTTTAAATGTATTTATTTATTTTTGCATTTATTTGTCATTTACTTATTTTTGCATTTATATTTTTTAAATAATGAATTCATTTTTACATTTATTTATTTGTTATTTATACTTGCATTTAATTTTTAATTAATTCATTAATTTTTGCATTTACTTTGTATTTATTTATTAATTTATTTCTGTATTTATTTTTAAATTAATTAACTTATTTTTACATTTATTTTATATTTATTTGTTTTTGCATTTATTATTTATTTGTTTATTTACTTTTTTTTTGCATTATTATTTTTTGTTATTTACTTATTTTTGCATTTATTTTTTCATTCATTTTTAAATTTATTTATTTATTTTTGCATTTATTTATTTTTGCATTTATATTTTTTTATTTGTTTATTTATTTTTGCATTTATTAATTTGTTTGTTTATTTACTTATTTTTACATTTATTTTTCCAGTCATTTTTTAATTAATTAATTAATTTTTTCATTTAGTTTTGTATTTATTTAATCATTTGTGCATTTAATCTTAAATTATTGTATTTATTTTTGCATTAATCTTTTATTTATGTATTTATTTTTTTCATATTTTTTTCATATTTTTAAATATTTGTATTTACGCATTTATTTCTGTATTGATTTACCCTTTGCATTTCACCTCTTATTTATGGACAGAAGAGTTTGAGAAACACAAAAAAAAAAACATAATGATATATAACAGACCATTATTACTGATATAGAACACTATAATGTAATGATATATAACAGACCATTATTACTGATATATAACTCTATAATGTAATGATATAGAACACTCTAATGTAATGATATATAACAGCGTGCAGTGTAATAATAAAGTATAACGGACCATGAGCGCTGCCTCCTCGTCTCGGAGGTCTCTCCTCTGCTGTCTCTGCTGCTCTGCTGCCTCCATCTGAGTCCTGATGGTGTCCAGCTGCTGCCGGTTCTTCTGCCGCTGTCCCTCCACTCTCTGCGTCTCCGTGTCCTCTTTAGCTCTCCGGTCGGCGTCCCACAGCTGCTCAAACATCTGCTTCTCCTGCTGCTGCTCCTCCAGCTGCTGCTGACGCCTCCTCACCTGAGCAGCTCGCTCACAACTCACCTGCTGCTCCATGACAAGACTCTGGGCGCTCCGCAGCTCCTCACACCTCTCCCTACAACAAGTACAACAAGTACTACTGTTACTGTAGTACAAGTACAACACCTCTCCCTGAGTACAACAAGTACTACTGTTACTGTAGTACTAGTACCACACCTCTCTCTACAACAAGTACAACAAGTACTACTGTTACTGTATACTAGTATCACACCTCTCTCTGAGTACAACAAGTACTACTGTTACTGTATACTAGTATCACACCTCTCTCTACAACAAGTACAACAAGTACTACTGTTACTGTATACTAGTATCACACCTCTCTCTGAGTACAACAAGTACTACTGTTACTGTAGTACTAGTACCACACCTCTCCCTACAACAAGTACAACAAGTACTACTGTTACTGTAGTACAAGTACAACACCTCTCCCTGAGTACAACAAGTACTACTGTTACTGTAGTACTAGTACCACACCTCTCTCTACAACAAGTACAGCAAGTACTACTGTTACTGTATACTAGTATCACACCTCTCTCTGAGTACAACAAGTACTACTGTTACTGTATACTAGTATCACACCTCTCTCTGAGTACAACAAGTACTACTGTTACTGTATACTAGTATCACACCTCTCTCTACAACAAGTACAGCAAGTACTACTGTTACTGTATACTAGTATCACACCTCTCTCTGAGTACAACAAGTACTACTGTTACTGTATACTAGTATCACACCTCTCTCTGAGTACAACAAGTACTACTGTTACTGTAGTACTAGTACCACACCTCTCCCTACAACAAGTACAACAAGTACTACTGTTACTGTAGTACTAGTACCACACCTCTCCCTACAACAAGTACAGCAAGTACTACTGTTACTGTAGTACTAGTACCACACCTCTCTCTACAACAAGTACAACAAGTACTACTGTTACTGTAGTACTAGTACCACACCTCTCTCTGAGAGTACAACAAGTACTACTGTTACTGTAGTACTAGTACCACACCTCTCTCTGAGAGTACAACAAGTACTACTGTTACTGTAGTACTAGTACCACACCTCTCTCTACAACAAGTACAGCAAGTACTACTGTTACTGTAGTACAAGTATCACACCTCTCTCTACAACAAGTACAACAAGTACTACTGTTACTGTAGTACTAATACCACACCTCTCTCTACAACAAGTACAGCAAGTACTACTGTTACTGTAGTACTAGTACCACACCTCTCTCTGAGAGTACAACAAGTACTACTGTTACTGTAGTACTAGTACCACACCTCTCTCTGAGAGTACAACAAGTACTACTGTTACTGTAGTACTAGTACCACACCTCTCTCTACAACAAGTACAGCAAGTACTACTGTTACTGTAGTACAAGTATCACACCTCTCTCTACAACAAGTACAACAAGTACTACTGTTACTGTAGTACTAATACCACACCTCTCTCTACAACAAGTACAGCAAGTACTACTGTTACTGTAGTACTAGTACCACACCTCTCTCTGAGAGTACAACAAGTACTACTGTTACTGTAGTACTAGTACCACACCTCTCTCTGAGAGTACAACAAGTACTACTGTTACTGTAGTACTAGTACCACACCTCTCTCTACAACAAGTACAGCAAGTACTACTGTTACTGTAGTACAAGTATCACACCTCTCTCTACAACAAGTACAACAAGTACAACAAGTACTACTGTTACTGTAGTACAAGTACTGTTACTGTAGTACTAATACCACACTGCTCCCTGACCAGGCTCTGGGCGCTCCGCAGCTCCTCACACCTCTCTCTACAACAAGTACAACAAGTACTACTGTTACTGTAGTACTAGTACCACACCTCTCCCTACAACAAGTACAACAAGTACTACTGTTACTGTAGTACTAGTACCACACCTCTCCCTGAGTACAACAAGTACTACTGTTACTGTAGTACTAGTACCACACCTCTCTCTACAACAAGTACAACAAGTACTACTGTTACTGTAGTACTAGTATCACACCTCTCTCTACAACAAGTACAACAAGTACTACTGTTACTGTAGTACTAGTATCACACCTCTCTCTACAACAAGTACAACAAGTACTACTGTTACTGTATACTAGTATCACACCTCTCTCTGAGTACAACAAGTACTACTGTTACTGTAGTACTAGTATCACACCTCTCCCTACAACAAGTACAGCAAGTACTACTGTTACTGTAGTACTAGTACCACACCTCTCCCTACAACAAGTACAGCAAGTACTACTGTTACTGTAGTACTAGTATCACACCTCTCCCTACAACAAGTACAACAAGTACTACTGTTACTGTAGTACTAGTACCACACCTCTCTCTACAACAAGTACAACAAGTACTACTGTTACTGTAGTACTAGTACCACACCTCTCTCTGAGAGTACAACAAGTACTACTGTTACTGTAGTACTAGTACCACACCTCTCTCTACAACAAGTACAGCAAGTACTACTGTTACTGTAGTACTAGTACCACACCTCTCCCTACAACAAGTACAACAAGTACTACTGTTACTGTAGTACTAGTACCACACCTCTCCCTACAACAAGTACAACAAGTACTACTGTTACTGTAGTACTAGTACCACACCTCTCTCTACAACAAGTACAGCAAGTACTACTGTTACTGTAGTACTAGTACCACACCTCTCCCTACAACAAGTACAGCAAGTACTACTGTTACTGTAGTACTAGTACCACACCTCTCTCTACAACAAGTACAACAAGTACTACTGTTACTGTAGTACTAGTACCACACCTCTCTCTACAACAAGTACAACAAGTACTACTGTTACTGTAGTACTAGTACCACACCTCTCCCTACAACAAGTACAACAAGTACTATTACCGTAGTACTTGTACTGTGTTTACCTGAAGAGCTGCTCCATCTTGTCCTCCACCAGCTGCTGTCTCTCTGTCTCTCGTCTGTCCTTCAGGGTTTTAGCTCGTTGTCTCATCTTCGCCTGTCTCTCCACCAACGTCTCCGTCCTCTCGTCCATCTCCTGCAGGAGCTGCTGCTGCTCCTCCTCCAGCAGGACACGCAGCCTGGAGACAGACAGGAGACAGACAGGAGGAGACAGACAGACAGACAGGAGACAGACAGGAGACAGACAGGAGACAGACAGGAGGAGACAGACAGACAGACAGGAGACAGACAGGAGGAGACAGACAGGAGGAGACAGGAGACAGACAGGAGGAGACAGACAGGAGACAGACAGGAGACAGACAGGAGGAGACAGACAGGAAGAGACAGACAGGAGGAGACAGACAGACAGACAGGAGACAGACAGGAGACAGACAGGAGACAGACAGGAGGAGACAGACAGACAGACAGGAGACAGACAGGAGGAGACAGACAGGAGGAGACAGGAGACAGACAGGAGGAGACAGACAGGAGACAGACAGGAGACAGACAGGAGGAGACAGACAGGAAGAGACAGACAGGAGGAGACAGACAGACAGACAGGAGACAGACAGGAGACAGACAGGAGACAGACAGGAGGAGACAGACAGACAGACAGGAGACAGACAGGAGGAGACAGACAGGAGGAGACAGGAGACAGACAGGAGGAGACAGACAGGAGACAGACAGGAGACAGACAGGAGGAGACAGACAGGAAGAGACAGACAGGAAGAGACAGACAGGAGACAGACAGGAGACAGACAGGAGACAGACAGGAGGAGACAGACAGGAAGAGACAGACAGGAAGAGACAGACAGGAGACAGACAGGAGACAGACAGGAGACAGACAGGAGGAGACAGACAGGAAGAGACAGACAGGAGACAGACAGGAGGAGACAGACAGGAAGAGACAGACAGGAGAAGACAGACAGGAGGAGACAGACAGTAAGAGACAGACAGGAGACAGACAGGATGAGACAGGTACTCAGATCAGCTCCTATGAGTCCAGTACTTGATAATCAGAGCCGTTATGAGACCAGATGAAGACAAAGTGTCCCCCCAGAGACGAACCTGTCCCTCCTCTCGTCCATGTGGACTTTCTGTTGGTTCAGAGCGACTCTGACTCGTCTCTGGGTTTCTCCTCTCAGGAAACGTTGGTCTGCCCTCTGCAGCCAGGACGTCTTCGTGTCCCAGGTCGTCTGGGACTTGGTGAAGTCCTGGACCTGGTCCCGGGCGGCTCTCTGTCTCTGTCTGTCCTGGATCAGCTGGTCCACCGGCTTCGAGGACGGGGACTTCCCTATCTATTGGACAAATTCATCAATTCTGTCTGAGTAAATGTACTTAGAGTACTTAAAGTAAAGTACTGAACATGGTGTAACTGTGAGGTATAAACTAGCTGGTACTATGTGACGGTACTGAACATGGTGTAACTGTGAGGTATAAACTAGCTGGTACTATATGACGGTACTGAACATGGTGTAACTGTGAGGTATAAACTAACTGGTACCATGTGACGGTACTGAACATGGTGTAACTGTGAGGTATAAACTAGCTGGTACTATGTGACGGTACTGAACATGGTGTAACTGTGAGGTATAAACTAGCTGGTACCATGTGACGGTACTGAACATGGTGTAACTGTGAGGTATAAACTAACTGGTACCATGTGACGGTACTGAACATGGTGTAACTGTGAGGTATAAACTAGCTGGTACCATGTGACGGTACTGAACATGGTGTAACTGTGAGGTATAAACTAACTGGTACCATGTGACGGTACTGAACATGGTGTAACTGTGAGGTATAAACTAGCTGGTACTATGTGACGGTACTGAACATGGTGTAACTGTGAGGTATAAACTAACTGGTACCATGTGACGGTACTGAACATGGTGTAACTGTGAGGTATAAACTAGCTGGTACTATATGACGGTACTGAACATGGTGTAACTGTGAGGTATAAACTAGCTGGTACTATGTAACGGTACTGAACATGGTGTAACTGTGAGGTATAAACTAGCTGGTACCATGTGACGGTACTGAACATGGTGTAACTGTGAGGTATAAACTAGCTGGTACTATATGACGGTACTGAACATGGTGTAACTGTGAGGTATAAACTAGCTGGTACTATGTGACGGTACTGAACATGGTGTAACTGTGAGGTATAAACTAACTGGTACCATGTGACGGTACTGAACATGGTGTAACTGTGAGGTATAAACTAGCTGGTACTATATGACGGTACTGAACATGGTGTAACTGTGAGGTATAAACTAGCTGGTACTATGTGACGGTACTGAACATGGTGTAACTGTGAGGTATAAACTAGCTGGTACTATATGACGGTACTGAACATGGTGTAACTGTGAGGTATAAACTAGCTGGTACTATGTGACGGTACTGAACATGGTGTAACTGTGAGGTATAAACTAGCTGGTACTATGTGACGGTACTGAACATGGTGTAACTGTGAGGTATAAACTAGCTGGTACTATGTGACGGTACTGAACATGGTGTAACTGTGAGGTATAAACTAGCTGGTACTATGTGACGGTACTGAACATGGTGTAACTGTGAGGTATAAACTAGCTGGTACTATGTGACGGTACTGAACATGGTGTAACTGTGAGGTATAAACTAGCTGGTACTATATGTCAGACTCACCAAAGCGATTGAATGAGGCGTCGGTCCCGTCACTTCCCGACATTTTCTTCTTCTCTGACTCAGCAGCATTTTAAAACATCCGATCTTCTTCTTCTTCTTCTTCTTCTTCTTCTTCTTCTTCTTCTTCTTCTTCTTCTTCTTCCAACAGCTCTGGTGAACTCTTCTTCTTCTTCTTCTTCTTCTGCCTCTGAAACACAACACAGACACAAAACACGTTACCACGGTAACCACAAACACTCTGTTGCTACGGGCAACAGCTTTGCTCCTGCATGAACCAGCAACAGGAAACTTCAGGGAAAAGAACATTCATTTGTGTTTTGAAGGTGATGAGAAGAAAAAATATATTATTATATTATCATAAAATATAACTATAACAAATATATATATATATATTATGTTCTTTGTATAGTTAATTCTATTTTTTGGGGAAACTCCACATTAACAAGAAGAGATGGGCAGACTTTAAGCCTAATTTAGAACATGTTTACACCATATGGCACCACGATAAGAAACATTAACAAGGAAATTAAAACTAATTATGTGTTTGATACATTTCTTATGGAGTGATGAGAATATATTCTGATTTTGTATTATTTTTTCTTTATAAAGATGTATTTTTGTTAATTTTTTTAATGTACCTCTGGCATGAGCAGTTCTTTTATGTACGTATTCTTAATTTACTTATATATTTTAAAAAAATAATTAATTAATTAAATTAAATACATTGAGTCCAAATATTATGAAAGTAAGTAATATTTGGCACCTATAAAAAAGAAAAGCTACCTCATAAAGATAACTTTATATTAATTTATGACGAGCCCAACCACAGAGGACAGCCGGGGACACCTTTAGACGGAGGACTGGACAGACCTGTTGGTTTACTTCCCAAAATTTTAATTTCCATTTTAAAAAGTTGTTTTTTACTCGGTGTTCAGGACAGCATGGTTTCTACTCCAGCAGCAACATTTTATTGGAGTAATCTTGTTAGTGATATTGACTTATTATTATATATATATATATTAATCTTGTTAGTGATATTGACTTATTATTATATATATATATTAATCTTGTTAGTGATATTGACTTATTATTATATATATATATTAATCTTGTTAGTGATATTGACTTATTATTATATATATATATTAATCTTGTTAGTGATATTGACTTATTATTATATATATATATTAATCTTGTTAGTGATATTGACTTATTATTATATATATATATTAATCTTGTTAGTGATATTGACTTATTATTATATATATATATTAATCTTGTTAGTGATATTGACTGGAAGAGAGTTTGGTCCTTACCGCAAAAGTTCCTTCTAACCAATCAGGTAAAAGAGTTTAAGTCCTTTCAGTTGATCCACAGATTCTATCCAGTGAAACATTTCTTACGGAAGTTAAAGAGTGACATACAGTAGATGTAAATTGTTCCTTCTGTGAATCACATCCTAAAACTTGCTCTCATTTATTCTGCTCCTGTAAATTTACATGTGAATTATGGAAAGATGTCAATAATTTTATACTTGTTAACATTTTCTCAGATTTTGCACTGCTCTATAGTAATATTATATCTGGTTGCTATGGTTACAGTGACAAAGACAGTAATGCATTTTTTCTTATTAATTTAATTTTAATTCTCGCGAAGTTAAGTAAATTTACCAAAAACAAAGCCTAATTTCTTTGTATTTATGAAAGAAATGGAATTATATCTGTCAACAATTTATTCCTCACAAAACAAAAAAGCAATGAAAACAATGAATGTATGAAATATCTTTAAAGGGACTGTTTGTAACTTTTTACACGTATAAATCAGCCGGGTCGGTTTCCCACGCGCGCTCTGTGTGGCTGGAGTTCCACCTCTCACGTGCATGCTGCTCACTCCACACTGCAGAAGAGTTACTTTAGCTCTGAGAATATCTAGTGAATGTTCAGTGGACGTTTGTGCAGAAATAACTGCTGCAGCTCCTCCAGACCAACAGAGGTTTCCCGTGTCTTGTGAAGTGACGGGGCTCCGCAGAGAGAAACGTTATCGTCTCCCACCAAAACTCCGGCGTCTCCCCCGTTTATTTTATGCTGGTTTCGTTTCTGTTCTGTTCTCCTTTTATGTTTGGCACAGCTCTTTGTTTATGCTTCTTCTGTATGTCAATGATTTTAATGTTTTCTGCTGTTACTATGGATACTGACATTTTGAAATAAAAATAAAAAATAATGATTTAAATGTTTTATCCGGTTTCTACAGAGTGTTCTAGTGTTTTATAGTGTAATAGTGTTTTATAGTGTAATAGTTAGCTTTGGTTAGCTTACCTTCAGCTCACAGTTAGAGGAACACGCAACAGAATGTGAAGCTCTGTGATTGGCTGTTTGTTAGGAGTGAAATGCATGCTGGGAGTCGTAGTTCACTTCTCTCCTTCTGAAGCAGAATCTGCTTTATGGGCCCAGCATGTGAACACATCCAGGAAACAGACTGTTTATTGTTCTCATTGTATTAAAACTGAATTATAAAAACAGTTAAAGGTCAAACATGAACATTTAACTATGTACAGATACAGGTTGGTTTATATAGGCCTCATCGAGTAGATGATATGACAGTATAGTGTGCTTACCTTTATTTATATATTTAAAATCAAAGAACCAGATATTTATCTAACGCTGCTGGTCATCTTTTATGTGCTATATAAATAAAGTTTAGCATTATTATCAGTTTCTTGCTCACATTATTTCTGTTTTTCTTATTGACATCTTGCGCCACCTGCTGGTTAAACACCATCATAACAAAACTAAATACAGAAAGCCCTCCTGAGTTATAGACTCACTGAGACAATAAATAAATAATATTCATCTTTTTATGCCACCACAATGAGTCACCAGATAAAAAAAAAATATCAAATCCTATTATCATTATTATTGCTATTAATTTCTATATTAAAGAGAATTCTCAAGAAAGAAATAAGCTGTGATATCACAATATTATATATATAAATTATATATATATATATATATATATATATACGGATCAGTTCTAAAGGTGGTGTCTGTTTCTCCTCAGAATAAACTCAAATAGTTTCAATAATAGAGAAAAACTTTGAGCACTCTGATCAAACTGATTTCATCAAGCAGAGATTTTATTAATGATTCACAGGAAACTGCATCAGTCAGGACGTGATTTCATGTAAAATAAATCTAAAATACGGTGGCTTGTATAACATGAATGGATCAAAAGGCATTAATACACATGAAGACACCAGAGTATATAATATATATGAATATGTATTGATTATATAACAGATAAAAGTACATTAGACTTCGTGACTGGAGGTTTAACGTTTGATTGAGCTCCAACACAACAGAATAGTTCTGTACCAAACTGATTAACATGAGAAGAAAACATCAAGTTTAACAGCTTTATATGTAGATATAAGTAGATATATGTATATATTCTATATGTCAGTGATGTGTTACAGTCCCACCACCAGTTAACTTCTGTCATCAGAATAAATCACAGCCTGTACTGACTGAAAAACACATTAGATAAACCCTGAAATCATTAAACTCATACAAAGAAAGTAAAGAAAATACATGTGTTTCTGTAGATCACATCTTTGTGTTTGATGTGTAATGACCTCAAAGAGGTCGCTTTGTCTCTTTGTGGTTGTTTCGCGTCTCTTTGTGGTTGTTTTGAGTCTCTTCTTTGTTGTTTTGAGTCTCTTTGTGGTTGTTTTGTGTCTCTTTGTGTTTTTTTGCATCTCTTTGTGGTTGTTTTGCATCTCTTTGTGGTTGTTTTGCGTCTTTTTGTGGTTGTTTTGCATCTCTGTGGTTGTTTTGCGTCTCTTTGTGGTTGTTTTGCGTTTCTTTTTGGTTATTTTGCGTCTCTTTGTGGTTGTTTTGAGTCTTTTTGTGGTTGTTTTGCATCTCTTTGTGGTTGTTTTGTGTCTCTTTGTGGTCGTTTTGAGTCTTTTTGTGGTTGTTTTAAATCTCTTTGTGGTTGTTTTGCATCTCTTTGTGGTTGTTTTGCATCTCTTTGAGGTTGTTTTGCATCTCTAAATCTACTGTTCTGGTTTACATGACAGGTCAGAAATGATCCGACTGTAACCTGGTTACTGAAGTTAACACCCTGAATGTTGTGTTGTGATCTGATGGTGGAGCTGAGAGGAGAACGATGAAGAATCCAGAGACTATTGATCAGTGATGTTAATCTGTACAGTGAAGTAACTATCGATAATTAAACATGAAACTACAACAACAAACAGAAACAGTCATTAGAGGGCGCTGTTTCCACCAATTACACATTTACATTTAAAAGGTGATTACATTTTAATGTTCTTATGTAGTTCAGTCAACATCAGACTTATAGAACTATAATGAACTACCTTTAATCAGCAGGGTAGACTTGATTTCTACTCAGCTGTCTGCTCACAGTGATTCTGTTCATCTAATTCTTGAATGCTTTACCAACTGCTTTACCAACTGCTTTACCAGCTGCTTTTAGTTTACCATACCCGTACGACTGCGCTGCTTTGAGTCCTTTAACTTTCTCCATTCGAGCTTTCATCTCCTCCAGTTTCTGGACCTTCTCTCTGTCTCCTTTCTCCTTCATCTTCTCAATCAGGAAGTCCACGTAGACGTGAGTGGACAGTGAGTCCACATTCAGGGCGATCTGCTCCAGTTTGACGACATGCTTGAAGGACTTTTCCAGCCACTGATCCTTTCCTTTCTGAAGTTCTTGCATTTCCTTCTCAAGAGTTTCCAAAAGGCTCAACTTGCTCTCACTTCCTGCCTTGTTCTTTTCATATTTTTCTTTCACATCTTGTAGGGTCTTTTGAACTTTCTTTGTATTGGGCTCATAGATCCACTTTTCTTTCACATGATCTGATAGAGGACACTTCCCGGTGCATGCAATGCAGCGGCCACCTTTAACGACCACACAGTGTTTTGGGTACAAGGCCATTGTGCATGGATAGTGACAGTTCTCCTCACAGACATTACAGGTGACAGCTCCTCCTTTATTTAACCCAAACGCCCACCATCTCCTCTCACTGATAGGTACTTTAACTTTGTAGGGCTCATCAACTTCTACTGTGAACTTCTCATTGCGCTTCATCTCTTCTTCATGTTTCTTCAGAGCTTCCTGAATCTGTTTTATTTCTGTCTCTTTCAGTTCAGTCATCTCCATCCTCTCTTGCAGGTTTTGGATGCAGGCTGTCAGTCTGGCGCGTGCATCCAACACCTCAACAGTTGTTTTCAGGTTCTGAGGTGACGTTTCTTTCAGGTAATCAGTGAGTTGACCCATTTGGTCCTTTGTTAAGTCCCATGCACCTTTGAGAGCAGCCATATTTTTCTTTGTTCTCTGAGTGATCTGGCAGTTACTGAACATGAAATGAAGAGGCTCATTGTCTTCATCTTTGGCACATTTAATGTTTGCATCTTTGAGGGCCTGTAGAACATTTTTAGGTGACAAACCATTGGAGTGTGTGATGAGGGCTACGATGTTCTTCTCCATGTCGTTTCCAAACAGAGACATCACTGAGCTAAAGATGTACCTCAGTCGGTCATTCAGTCGATTCTCAGTTGATTTCAGCACCAGACCCACTGCATTGATCTCATGAACTCCATCACTTGAGCGGAACAAGTGAAATAAACTTTGATTGACGGTGGCATCCTCTTCAGTCCCTCTGGTGTCTCCGTATCCAGGAGTATCGATGATGGTCAGAGAGTACGGCAGAGTTTTACCTTCAAACCCAAAGATCTCGTACACGATCACATCTGTTGTCTGACTTTCTGATTGATTTTTCTTCTCCCCCTGGTCCTCTAAGATCTGAAACCAGACATCTTCCTTCCACTCCACTCCCATGGCGTAGTTGACCAGAGCGTTGATCAGAGTAGACTTTCCTGTTCCGGTTTCACCCACAAGCAAGATGGTTTTGTTTGTCTTGTTTGGATCTTTTTTACCCAGAGTCACTCTCTTTAGAGTAATTCCCTCTACATTTCCAATGTTCTCTTTCTTTGGTATCAGCTGGCGTACATCAGGAGATCCTGGCTGGATCAGAACTTTGCAGGGGATGTGTTCATATTTGGATGAGGTGTTCCTGTAGAAAAGTAAAGATATTAGCTAAAAAACTACTACGACTACTAATATAAAATGCCATTTAGTGTAATAATTAGGGCTGTCAATCAATTAAAATATTTAATTGTATGTAATGTAATAATGTAGTAATGTAATCAGGGTCGGAAATTAGCACCCGCCAAATGCGGGTAAATTGTTGACAGTGGCAGATAAAATCATCAGGCCATCCGCCACTTTGGCAGGCCCGTCGTCACGCGGAGGAAAAAAATATGATCGGGGAGGATGACAATTAATTTTGGGACGAATTTGGGAGAGTTGAAAGAAAAATACCTGTTACATTAGAATGAACGATGATGAAAATGACTGCACGTTTTGTGTAGCGCACCGTTATTATGAAACCTCCGTGACAACATAAACATAATAATGTAGTAATGTATTGATGTAATAATGTAGTAATGTATTGATTTAATAATGTAGTAATGTATTGATATAGTAATGTAATTATGTAGTAATGTATTGATGTAATGTGATGTAGTAATGTAGTAATGCATTGATGTAATAATGTAGTAATGTATTAATGTAATAATGTAGTAATGTATTGATGTAATAATGTAGTAATGTATTGATGTAATAATGTATTAGTGTATTGATGTAATAATGTAGTAATGTATTGATGTAATAATGTAGTAATGTATTGATGTAATAATGTAGTAATGTGTTGATGTAATAATGTGGTAATGTATTGATGTAATAATGTAGTAATGTGTTGATGTAATAATGTAGTAATGTATTGATGTAATAAGGTAGTAATGTATTGATGTAATAATGTAGTAATGTATTGATGTAATAATGTAGTAATGCATTGATGTAATAATGTAGTAATGCATTGATGTAATAATGTAGTAATGTATTGATGTAATAATGTAGTAATGCATTGATGTAGTAATGTAGTAATGTATTGATGTAATAATGTAGTAATGCATTGATGTAATAATGTAGTAATGTATTGATGTAATAATGTAGTAATGTATTGATGTAATAATGTAGTAATGCATTGATGTAATAATGTAGTAATGTATTGATGTAATAATGTAGTAATGCATTGATGTAATAATGTAGTAATGTATTGATGTAATAATGTATTGATGTAGTAATGCAGTAATGTATTGATGTAATAATGTAGTAATGTATTGATGTAATAATGTAGTAATGTATTGATGTAATAATGTAGTAATGTATTGATGTAGTAATGTAGTAATGTATTGATGTAATAATGTAGTAATGTATTGATGTAGTAATGTAGTAATGTATTGATGTAATAATGTATTGATGTAGTAATGCAGTAATGTATTAATGTAATAATGTAGTAATGTATTGATGTAATAATGTAGTAATGCATTGATGTAATAATGTAGTAATGTATTGATGTAATAATGTAGTAATGTATTGATGTAATAATGTAGTAATGCATTGATGTAATAATGTAGTACTGTATTGATGTAGTAATGTATTGATGTAATAATGTATTGATGTAGTAATGCAGTAATGTATTGATGTAATAATGCAGTAATGTATTGATGTAATAATGTAGTAATGTATTGAGGTAGTAATGTAGTAATGTATTGATGTAATAATGTAGTAATGCATTGATATAATAATGTAGTAATGTATTGATGTAATAATGTCGTAATGTATTGATGTAATAACGTAGTAATGCATTGATGTAATAATGTAGTAATGTATTGATGTTATAATGTAGTAATGTATTGATGTAGTAATGTAGTAATGTATTGATGTAGTAATGTAGTAATGTAGTAATGTATTGATGTAATAATGTAGTAATGTATTGATGTAGTAATGTAGTAATGTATTGATGTAATAATGTATTGATGTAGTAATGCAGTAATATATTGATGTAATAATGTAGTAATGTAGTAATGTATTGATGTAATAATGTAGTAATGTATTGAGGTAGTAATGTAGTAATGTATTGATGTAATAATGTAGTAATGCATTGATGTAATAATGTAGTAATGTATTGATGTAATAATGTAGTAATGTATTGATGTAGTAATGTAGTAATGTATTGATGTAGTAATGTAGTAATGTATTGATGTAATAATGTAGTAATGTATTGATGTTATAATGTAGTAATGTATTGATGTAGTAATGTAGTAATGTATTGATGTAATAATGTAGTAATGTATTGATGTAGTAATGTAGTAATGTATTGATGTAGTAATGTAGTAATGTAGTAATGTATTGATGTAATAATGTAGTAATGTATTGATGTAGTAATGTAGTATTGTATTGATGTAATAATGTATTGATGTAGTAATGCAGTAATGTATTGATGTAATAATGTAGTAATGTATTGATGTAATAATGTAGTAATGTATTGAGGTAGTAATGTAGTAATGTATTGATGTAATAATGTAGTAATGCATTGATGTAATAATGTAGTAATGTATTGATGTAATAATGTAGTAATGTATTGATGTAGTAATGTAGTAATGTATTGATGTAATAATGTATTGATGTAGTAATGCAGTAATGTATAAATGTAATAATGTAGTAATGTATTGATGTAATAATGTAGTAATGTATTGAGGTAGTAATGTAGTAATGTATTGATGTAATAATGTAGTAATGTATTGATGTAATAATGTAGTAATGTATTGATGTAATAATGTAGTAATGTATTGATGTAATAATGTAGTAATGCATTGATGTAATAATGTAGTAATGTATTGATGTAATAATGTAGTAATGTATTGATGTAATAATGTAGTAATGCATTGATGTAATAATGTAGTAATGTATTGATGTAATAATGTAGTAATGCATTGATGTAATAATGTAGTACTGTATTGATGTAGTAATGTAGTAATGTATTGATGTAATAATGTATTGATGTAGTAATGCAGTAATGTATTGATGTAATAATGTAGTAATGTATTGATGTTATAATGTAGTAATGTATTGATGTAGTAATGTAGTAATGTATTGATGTTATAATGTAGTAATGTATTGATGTAGTAATGTAGTAATGTATTGATGTAATAATGTATTGATGTAGTAATGCAGTAATGTATTGATGTAATAATGTATTGATGTAATAATGTAGTAATGTATTGATGTAATAATGTAGTAATGTATTGATGTTATAATGTAATAATGTATTGATGTAATAATGTAGTAATTTATTGATGTTATAATGTAATAATGTATTGATGTAATAATGTATTGATGTAGTAATGCAGTAATGTATTGATGTAATAATGCAGTAATGTATTGATGTAATAATGTAGTAATGTATTGATGTTATAATGTAGTAATGTATTGATGTAGTAATGTAGTAATGTATTGATGTAATAATGTATTGATGTAGTAATGCAGTAATGTATTGATGTAATAATGTAGTAATGTATTGATGTAATAATGTAGTAATGTATTGAGGTAGTAATGTAGTAATGTATTGATGTAATAATGTAGTAATGCATTGATGTAATAATGTAGTAATGTATTGATGTAATAATGTAGTAATGTATTGATGTAATAATGTAGTAATGCATTGATGTAATAATGTAGTAATGCATTGATGTAATAATGTAGTAATGTATTGATGTAATAATGCAGTAATGTATTGATGTAATAATGTAGTAATGCATTGATGTAATAATGTAGTAATGCATTGATGTAATAATGTAGTAATGTATTGATGTAATAATGTAGTAATGTATTGATGTTATAATGTAGTAATGTATTGAAGTAGTAATGTAGTAATGTATTGATGTAATAATGTAGTAATGTATTGATGTAGTAATGTAGTAATGTATTGATGTAATAATGCAGTAATGTATTGATGTAATAATGTAGTAATGTATTGATGTAATAATGTAGTAATGCATTGATGTAATAATGTAGTAATGCATTGATGTAATAATGTAGTACTGTATTGATGTAGTAATGTAGTAATGTATTGATGTAATAATGTAGTAATGTATTGATGTTATAATGTAGTAATGTATTGATGTAGTAATGTAGTAATGTATTGATGTAATAATGTAGTAATGTATTGATGTAATAATTTAGTAATGTATTGATGTAGTAATGTAGTAATGCATTGATGTAATAATGAAGTAATGCATTGATGTAATAATGTAGTAATGTATTGATGTAGTAATGCAGTAATGTATTGATGTAATAATGTAGTAATGTATTGATGTTATAATGTAGTAATGTATTGATGTAGTAATGTAGTAATGTATTGATGTAATAATGTATTGATGTAGTAATGCAGTAATGTATTGATGTAATAATGTAGTAATGTATTGATGTAATAATGTAGTAATGTATTGAGGTAGCAATGTAGTAATGTATTGATGTAATAATGTAGTAATGCATTGATGTAATAATGTAGTAATGTATTGATGTAATAATGTAGTAATGCATTGATGTAATAATGTAGTAATGTATAGATGTAGTAATGTAGTAATGTATTGATGTAATAATGTAGTAATGTATTGATGTAATAATGTATTGATGTAGTAATGCAGTAATGTATAAATGTAATAATGTAGTAATGTATTGATGTAATAATGTAGTAATGTATTGAGGTAGTAATGTAGTAATGTATTGATGTAATAATGTAGTAATGTATTGATGTAATAATGTAGTAATGTATTGATGTAATAATGTAGTAATGTATTGATGTAGTAATGTAGTAATGTATTGATGTAATAATGTATTGATGTAGTAATGCAGTAATGTATAAATGTAATAATGTAGTAATGTATTGATGTAATAATGTAGTAATGTATTGAGGTAGTAATGTAGTAATGTATTGATGTAATAATGTAGTAATGTATTGATGTAATAATGTAGTAATGTATTGATGTAATAATGTAGTAATGTATTGATGTAATAATGTAGTAATGCATTGATGTAATAATGTAGTAATGTATTGATGTAATAATGTAGTAATGTATTGATGTAATAATGTAGTAATGCATTGATGTAATAATGTAGTAATGTATTGATGTAATAATGTAGTAATGTATTGATGTAATAATGTATTGATGTAGTAATGCAGTAATGTATTGATGTAATAATGTAGTAATGTATTGATGTTATAATGTAGTAATGTATTGATGTAGTAATGTAGTAATGTATTGATGTTATAATGTAGTAATGTATTGATGTAGTAATGTAGTAATGTATTGATGTAATAATGTATTGATGTAGTAATGCAGTAATGTATTGATGTAATAATGTATTGATGTAATAATGTAGTAATGTATTGATGTAATAATGTAGTAATGTATTGATGTTATAATGTAATAATGTATTGATGTAATAATGTAGTAATGTATTGATGTTATAATGTAATAATGTATTGATGTAATAATGTATTGATGTAGTAATGCAGTAATGTATTGATGTAATAATGCAGTAATGTATTGATGTAATAATGTAGTAATGTATTGATGTTATAATGTAGTAATGTATTGATGTAGTAATGTAGTAATGTATTGATGTAATAATGTATTGATGTAGTAATGCAGTAATGTATTGATGTAATAATGTAGTAATGTATTGATGTAATAATGTAGTAATGTATTGAGGTAGTAATGTAGTAATGTATTGATGTAATAATGTAGTAATGCATTGATGTAATAATGTAGTAATGTATTGATGTAATAATGTAGTAATGTATTGATGTAATAATGTAGTAATGCATTGATGTAATAATGTAGTAATGCATTGATGTAATAATGTAGTAATGTATTGATGTAATAATGCAGTAATGTATTGATGTAATAATGTAGTAATGCATTGATGTAATAATGTAGTAATGCATTGATGTAATAATGTAGTAATGTATTGATGTAATAATGTAGTAATGCATTGATGTTATAATGTAGTAATGTATTGATGTAGTAATGTAGTAATGTATTGATGTAATAATGTAGTAATGTATTGATGTAGTAATGTAGTAATGTATTGATGTAATAATGCAGTAATGTATTGATGTAATAATGTAGTAATGTATTGATGTAATAATGTAGTAATGCATTGATGTAATAATGTAGTAATGCATTGATGTAATAATGTAGTACTGTATTGATGTAGTAATGTAGTAATGTATTGATGTAATAATGTAGTAATGTATTGATGTTATAATGTAGTAATGTATTGATGTAGTAATGTAGTAATGTATTGATGTAATAATGTAGTAATGTATTGATGTAATAATTTAGTAATGTATTGATGTAGTAATGTAGTAATGCATTGATGTAATAATGTAGTAATGTATTGATGTAGTAATGCAGTAATGTATTGATGTAATAATGTAGTAATGTATTGATGTTATAATGTAGTAATGTATTGATGTAGTAATGTAGTAATGTATTGATGTAATAATGTATTGATGTAGTAATGCAGTAATGTATTGATGTAATAATGTAGTAATGTATTGATGTAATAATGTAGTAATGTATTGAGGTAGTAATGTAGTAATGTATTGATGTAATAATGTAGTAATGCATTGATGTAATAATGTAGTAATGTATTGATGTAATAATGTAGTAATGCATTGATGTAATAATGTAGTAATGTATAGATGTAGTAATGTAGTAATGTATTGATGTAATAATGTAGTAATGTATTGATGTTATAATGTAGTAATGTATTGATGTAGTAATGTAGTAATGTATTGATGTAATAATGTAGTAATGTATTGATGTAGTAATGTAGTAATGTATTGATGTAATAATGTAGTAATGTATTGATGTAATAATGTAGTAATGCACTGATGTAATAATGTAGTAATGTATTGATGTAGTAATGTAGTAATGTATTGATGTAATAATGTAGTAATGTATTGATGTTATAATGTAGTAATGTATTGATGTAGTAATGTAGTAATGTATTGATGTAATAATGTAGTAATGTATTGATGTAATAATGTAGTAATGTATTGATGTAGTAATGTAGTAATGTATTGATGTAATAATGTAGTAATGTATTGATGTAATAATGTAGTAATGTATTGATGTAATAATGTAGTAATGCATTGATGTAATAATGTAGTACTGTATTGATGTAGTAATGTAGTAATGTGTTGATTTAATAATGTAGTAATGTATTGATGTAATAATGTAGTAATATATTGATGTAATAATGTAGTAATATATTGATGTAATGTGATGTAATAATGTAGTAATGTATCGATGTAATAATGTAGTAATGTATTGATGTAATAATGTAGTAATGCATTGATGTAATAATTTAGTAATGTATTGATGTAATAATGTAGTAATGTATTGATGTAATAATGTAGTAATGCATTGATGTAATAATGTAGTAATGTATTGATGTAATCATGTAGTAATGCATTGATGTAATAATGTAGTAATGCATTGATGTAATAATGTAGTACTGTATTGATGTAGTAATGTAGTAATGTATTGATGTAGTAATGTAGTAATGTATTGATGTAATAATGTAGTAATGTATTGATGTAGTAATGTAGTAATGTATTGATGTAATAATGCAGTAATGTATTGATGTAATAATGTAGTAATGTATTGATGTATTAATGTAGTAATGTATTGATGTAGTAATGTAGTAATGTATTGATGTAATAATGTAGTAATGTATTGATGTATTAATGTAGTAATGCATTGATGTAATAATGTAGTAATGCATTGATGTAATAATGCAGTACTGTATTGATGTAATAATGTAGTAATGTATTGATGTTATAATGTAGTAATGTATTGATGTAGTAATGTAGTAATGTATTGATGTAATAATGTAGTAATGTATTGATGTAATAATTTAGTAATGTATTGATGTAGTAATGTAGTAATGTATTGATGTAATAATGTAGTAATGTATTGATGTAATAATGTAGTAATGCATTGATGTAATAATGTAGTAATATATTGATGTAATGTGATGTAATAATGTAGTAATGTATCGATGTAATAATGTAGTAATGCATTGATGTAATAATGTAGTAATGTATTGATGTAATAATGTAGTAATGCATTGATGTAATAATGTATTGATGTAGTAATGCAGTAATGTATTAATGTAATAATGTAGTAATGTATTGATGTAATAATGTAGTAATGTATTGAGGTAGTAATGTAGTAATATATTGATGTAATAATGTAGTAATGCATTGATGTAATAATGTAGTAATGTATTGATGTAATAATGTAGTAATGTATTGATGTAATAATGTAGTAATGCATTGATGTAATAATGTAGTAATGCATTGATGTAATAATGTAGTAATGCATTGATGTAATAATGTAGTACTGTATTGATGTAGTAATGTAGTAATGTATTGATGTAATAATGCAGTAATGTATTGATGTAATAATGTAGTAATGTATTGAGGTAGTAATGTAGTAATGTATTGATGTAATAATGTAGTAATGCATTGATGTAATAATGTAGTACTGTATTGATGTAGTAATGTAGTAATGTATTGATGTAATAATGCAGTAATGTATTGATGTAATAATGTAGTAATGTATTGAGGTAGTAATGTAGTAATGTATTGATGTAATAATGTAGTAATGCATTGATATAATAATGTAGTAATGTATTGATGTAATAATGTAGTAATGTATTGATGTAATAATGTAGTAATGCATTGATGTAATAATGTAGTAATGTATTGATGTTATAATGTAGTAATGTATTGATGTAGTAATGTAGTAATGTATTGATGTAGTAATGTAGTAATGTATTGATGTTATAATGTAGTAATGTATTGATGTAGTAATGTAGTAATGTATTGATGTAGTAATGTAGTAATGTAGTAATGTATTGATGTAATAATGTTGTAATGTATTGATGTAGTAATGTAGTAATGTATTGATGTAATAATGTATTGATGTAGTAATGCAGTAATATATTGATGTAATAATGTAGTAATGTAGTAATGTATTGATGTAATAATGTAGTAATGTATTGAGGTAGTAATGTAGTAATGTATTGATTTAATAATGTAGTAATGCATTGATGTAATAATGTAGTAATGTATTGATGTAATAATGTAGTAATGTATTGATGTAGTAATGTAGTAATGTGTTGATGTAATAATGTATTGATGTAGTAATGCAGTAATGTATTAATGTAATAATGTAGTAATGTATTGATGTAGTAATGTAGTAATGTATTGATGTAATAATGTAGTAATGTATTGATGTTATAATATAGTAATGTATTGATGTAGTAATGTAGTAATGTATTGATGTAATAATGTAGTAATGTATTGATGTAGTAATGTAGTAATGTATTGATGTAGTAATGTAGTAATGTAGTAATGTATTGATGTAATAATGTAGTAATGTATTGATGTAGTAATGTAGTATTGTATTGATGTAATAATGTATTGATGTAGTAATGCAGTAATGTATTGATGTAATAATGTAGTAATGTATTGATGTAATAATGTAGTAATGTATTGAGGTAGTAATGTAGTAATGTATTGATGTAATAATGTAGTAATGCATTGATGTAATAATGTAGTAATGTATTGATGTAATAATGTAGTAATGTATTGATGTAGTAATGTAGTAATGTATTGATGTAATAATGTATTGATGTAGTAATGCAGTAATGTATAAATGTAATAATGTAGTAATGTATTGATGTAATAATGTAGTAATGTATTGAGGTAGTAATGTAGTAATGTATTGATGTAATAATGTAGTAATGTATTGATGTAATAATGTAGTAATGTATTGATGTAATAATGTAGTAATGTATTGATGTAGTAATGTAGTAATGTGTTGATTTAATAATGTAGTAATGTATTGATGTTATAATGTAGTAATGTATTGATGTAGTAATGTAGTAATGTATTGATGTAATAATGTAGTAATGTATTGATGTAGTAATGTAGTAATGTATTGATGTAGTAATGTAGTAATGTATTGATGTAATAATGTAGTAATGTATTGATATAATAATGTAGTAATGTATTGTTGTAGTAATGTAGTAATGTATTGATGTAATAATGTAGTAATGTATTGTTGTAGTAATGTAGTAATGTATTGATGTAATAATGTAGTAATGTATTGTTGTAGTAATGTAGTAATGTATTGATGTAATAATGTAGTAATGTATTGATGTTATAATGTAGTAATGTATTGATGTAGTAATGTAGTAATGTATTGATGTAATAATGCAGTAATGTATTGATGTAATAATGTAGTAATGTATTGATGTAATTATGTAGTAATGCATTGATGTAATAATGTAGTAATGCATTGATGTAATAATGTAGTACTGTATTGATGTAGTAATGTAGTAATGTATTGATGTAATAATGTAGTAATGTATTGATGTTATAATGTAGTAATGTATTGATGTAGTAATGTAGTAATGTATTGATGTAATAATGTAGTAATGTATTGATGTAATAATGTAGTAATGTATTGATGTTATAATGTAGTAATGTATTGATGTAGTAATGTAGTAATGTATTGATGTAATAATGTAGTAATGTATTGATGTAATAATTTAGTAATGTATTGATGTAGTAATGTAGTAATGTATTGATGTAATAATGTAGTAATGTATTGATGTAATAATGTAGTAATGTATTGATGTAATAATGTAGTAATGCATTGATGTAATAATGTAGTAATATATTGATGTAATGTGATGTAATAATGTAGTAATGCATTGATGTAATAATGTAGTAATGTATTGATGTAATAATGTAGTAATGCATTGATGTAATAATTTAGTAATGTATTGATGTAATAATGTAGTAATGTATTGATGTAATAATGTAGTAATGTATTGATGTAGTAATATATTGATGTAGTAATGTAGTAATGTATTGATGTAATAATGTAGTAATGTATTGATGTAATAATGTAGTAATGTATTGATGTAATAATGTAGTAATGCATTGATGTAATAATGTAGTACTGTATTGATGTAGTAATGTAGTAATGTGTTGATTTAATAATGTAGTAATGTATTGATGTAATAATGTAGTAATATATTGATGTAATAATGTAGTAATATATTGATGTAATGTGATGTAATAATGTAGTAATGTATCGATGTAATAATGTAGTAATGTATTGATGTAATAATGTAGTAATGCATTGATGTAATAATTTAGTAATGTATTGATGTAATAATGTAGTAATGTATTGATGTAATAATGTAGTAATGCATTGATGTAATAATGTAGTAATGTATTGATGTAATAATGTAGTACTGTATTGATGTAGTAATGTAGTAATGTATTGATGTAATAATGTAGTAATGTATTGATGTAATAATTTAGTAATGTATTGATGTAGTAATGTAGTAATGTATTGATGTAATAATGTAGTAATGTATTGATGTAATAATGTAGTAATGTATTGATGTAATAATGTAGTAATGTATTGATGTTATAATGTAGTAATGTATTGATGTAGTAATGTAGTAATGTATTGATGTAATAATGTAGTAATGTATTGATGTAATAATTTAGTAATGTATTGATGTAGTAATGTAGTAATGTATTGATGTAATAATGTAGTAATGTATTGATGTAATAATGTAGTAATGTATTGATGTAATAATGTAGTAATGTATTGAGGTAGTAATGCAGTAATGTATTGATGTAATAATGTAGTAATGCATTGATGTAATAATGCAGTAATGTATTGATGTAATAATGTAGTAATGTATTGATGTAATAATGTAGTAATGCATTGATGTAATAATGTAGTAATGCATTGATGTAATAATGTAGTACTGTATTGATGTAGTAATGTAGTAATGTATTGATGTAATAATGTAGTAATGTATTGATGTTATAATGTAGTAATGTATTGATGTAGTAATGTAGTAATGTATTGATGTAATAATGTATTGATGTAGTAATGCAGTAATGTATTGATGTAATAATGTAGTAATGTATTGATGTAATAATGTAGTAATGTATTGAGGTAGTAATGTAGTAATGTATTGATGTAATAATGTAGTAATGCATTGATGTAATAATGTAGTAATGTATTGATGTAATAATGTAGTAATGTATTGATGTAATAATGTAGTAATGCATTGATGTAATAATGTAGTAATGTATTGTTGTAGTAATGTAGTAATGCATTGATGTAATAATGTAGTAATGTATTGATGTTATAATGTAGTAATGTATTGATGTAGTAATGTAGTAATGTATTGATGCAATAATGTAGTAATGTATTGATGTAGTAATGTAGTAATGTATTGATGTAATAATGCAGTAATGTATTGATGTAATAATGTAGTAATGTATTGATGTAATTATGTAGTAATGCATTGATGTAATAATGTAGTAATGCATTGATGTAATAATGTAGTACTGTATTGATGTAGTAATGTAGTAATGTATTGATGTAATAATGTAGTAATGTATTGATGTTATAATGTAGTAATGTATTGATGTAGTAATGTAGTAATGTATTGATGTAATAATGTAGTAATGTATTGAGGTATTTATGTAGTAATGTATTGATGTAATAATGTAGTAATGCATTGATGTAATAATGTAGTAATGTATTGTTGTAGTAATGTAGTAATGTATTGATGTAATAATGTAGTAATGTATTGATGTTATAATGTAGTAATGTATTGATGTAGTAATGTAGTAATGTATTGATGTAATAATGTAGTAATGTATTGATGTAGTAATGTAGTAATGTATTGATGTAATAATGCAGTAATGTATTGATGTAATAATGTAGTAATGTATTGATGTAATAATGTATTGATGTAGTAATGCAGTAATGTATTGATGTAATAATGTAGTAATGTATTGATGTAATAATGTAGTAATGTATTGAGGTAGTAATGTAGTAATGTATTGATGTAATAATGTAGTAATGCATTGATGTAATAATGTAGTAATGTATTGATGTAATAATGTAGTAATGTATTGATGTAATAATGTAGTAATGCATTGATGTAATAATGTAGTAATGTATTGTTGTAGTAATGTAGTAATGTATTGATGTAATAATGTAGTAATGTATTGATGTTATAATGTAGTAATGTATTGATGTAGTAATGTAGTAATGTATTGATGTAATAATGTAGTAATGTATTGATATAATAATGTAGTAATGTATTGTTGTAGTAATGTAGTAATGTATTGATGTAATAATGTAGTAATGTATTGTTGTAGTAATGTAGTAATGTATTGATGTAATAATGTAGTAATGTATTGTTGTAGTAATGTAGTAATGTATTGATGTAATAATGTAGTAATGTATTGATGTTATAATGTAGTAATGTATTGATGTAGTAATGTAGTAATGTATTGATGTAATAATGCAGTAATGTATTGATGTAATAATGTAGTAATGTATTGATGTAATTATGTAGTAATGCATTGATGTAATAATGTAGTAATGCATTGATGTAATAATGTAGTACTGTATTGATGTAGTAATGTAGTAATGTATTGATGTAATAATGTAGTAATGTATTGATGTTATAATGTAGTAATGTATTGATGTAGTAATGTAGTAATGTATTGATGTAATAATGTAGTAATGTATTGATGTAATAATGTAGTAATGTATTGATGTTATAATGTAGTAATGTATTGATGTAGTAATGTAGTAATGTATTGATGTAATAATGTAGTAATGTATTGATGTAATAATTTAGTAATGTATTGATGTAGTAATGTAGTAATGTATTGATGTAATAATGTAGTAATGTATTGATGTAATAATGTAGTAATGTATTGATGTAATAATGTAGTAATGCATTGATGTAATAATGTAGTAATATATTGATGTAATGTGATGTAATAATGTAGTAATGCATTGATGTAATAATGTAGTACTGTATTGATGTAGTAATGTAGTAATGTATTGATGTAATAATGTAGTAATGTATTGATGTTATAATGTAGTAATGTATTGATGTAGTAATGTAGTAATGTATTGATGTAATAATGTAGTAATGTATTGAGGTATTTATGTAGTAATGTATTGATGTAATAATGTAGTAATGCATTGATGTAATAATGTAGTAATGTATTGTTGTAGTAATGTAGTAATGTATTGATGTAATAATGTAGTAATGTATTGATGTTATAATGTAGTAATGTATTGATGTAGTAATGTAGTAATGTATTGATGTAATAATGTAGTAATGTATTGATGTAGTAATGTAGTAATGTATTGATGTAATAATGCAGTAATGTATTGATGTAATAATGTAGTAATGTATTGATGTAATAATGTATTGATGTAGTAATGCAGTAATGTATTGATGTAATAATGTAGTAATGTATTGATGTAATAATGTAGTAATGTATTGAGGTAGTAATGTAGTAATGTATTGATGTAATAATGTAGTAATGCATTGATGTAATAATGTAGTAATGTATTGATGTAATAATGTAGTAATGTATTGATGTAAAAATGTAGTAATGCATTGATGTAATAATGTAGTAATGTATTGTTGTAGTAATGTAGTAATGTATTGATGTAATAATGTAGTAATGTATTGATGTTATAATGTAGTAATGTATTGATGTAGTAATGTAGTAATGTATTGATGTAATAATGTAGTAATGTATTGATATAATAATGTAGTAATGTATTGTTGTAGTAATGTAGTAATGTATTGATGTAATAATGTAGTAATGTATTGTTGTAGTAATGTAGTAATGTATTGATGTAATAATGTAGTAATGTATTGTTGTAGTAATGTAGTAATGTATTGATGTAATAATGTAGTAATGTATTGATGTTATAATGTAGTAATGTATTGATGTAGTAATGTAGTAATGTATTGATGTAATAATGCAGTAATGTATTGATGTAATAATGTAGTAATGTATTGATGTAATTATGTAGTAATGCATTGATGTAATAATGTAGTAATGCATTGATGTAATAATGTAGTACTGTATTGATGTAGTAATGTAGTAATGTATTGATGTAATAATGTAGTAATGTATTGATGTTATAATGTAGTAATGTATTGATGTAGTAATGTAGTAATGTATTGATGTAATAATGTAGTAATGTATTGATGTAATAATGTAGTAATGCATTGATGTAATAATGTAGTAATGCATTGATGTAATAATGTAGTACTGTATTGATGTAGTAATGTAGTAATGTATTGATGTAATAATGTAGTAATGTATTGATGTTATAATGTAGTAATGTATTGATGTAGTAATGTAGTAATGTATTGATGTAATAATGTAGTAATGTATTGATGTAATAATGTAGTAATGTATTGATGTTATAATGTAGTAATGTATTGATGTAGTAATGTAGTAATGTATTGATGTAATAATGTAGTAATGTATTGATGTAATAATTTAGTAATGTATTGATGTAGTAATGTAGTAATGTATTGATGTAATAATGTAGTAATGTATTGATGTAATAATGTAGTAATGTATTGATGTAATAATGTAGTAATGCATTGATGTAATAATGTAGTAATATATTGATGTAATGTGATGTAATAATGTAGTAATGCATTGATGTAATAATGTAGTACTGTATTGATGTAGTAATGTAGTAATGTATTGATGTAATAATGTAGTAATGTATTGATGTTATAATGTAGTAATGTATTGATGTAGTAATGTAGTAATGTATTGATGTAATAATGTAGTAATGTATTGAGGTATTTATGTAGTAATGTATTGATGTAATAATGTAGTAATGCATTGATGTAATAATGTAGTAATGTATTGTTGTAGTAATGTAGTAATGTATTGATGTAATAATGTAGTAATGTATTGATGTTATAATGTAGTAATGTATTGATGTAGTAATGTAGTAATGTATTGATGTAATAATGTAGTAATGTATTGATGTAGTAATGTAGTAATGTATTGATGTAATAATGCAGTAATGTATTGATGTAATAATGTAGTAATGTATTGATGTAATAATGTATTGATGTAGTAATGCAGTAATGTATTGATGTAATAATGTAGTAATGTATTGATGTAATAATGTAGTAATGTATTGAGGTAGTAATGTAGTAATGTATTGATGTAATAATGTAGTAATGCATTGATGTAATAATGTAGTAATGTATTGATGTAATAATGTAGTAATGTATTGATGTAAAAATGTAGTAATGCATTGATGTAATAATGTAGTAATGTATTGTTGTAGTAATGTAGTAATGTATTGATGTAATAATGTAGTAATGTATTGATGTTATAATGTAGTAATGTATTGATGTAGTAATGTAGTAATGTATTGATGTAATAATGTAGTAATGTATTGATATAATAATGTAGTAATGTATTGTTGTAGTAATGTAGTAATGTATTGATGTAATAATGTAGTAATGTATTGTTGTAGTAATGTAGTAATGTATTGATGTAATAATGTAGTAATGTATTGTTGTAGTAATGTAGTAATGTATTGATGTAATAATGTAGTAATGTATTGATGTTATAATGTAGTAATGTATTGATGTAGTAATGTAGTAATGTATTGATGTAATAATGCAGTAATGTATTGATGTAATAATGTAGTAATGTATTGATGTAATTATGTAGTAATGCATTGATGTAATAATGTAGTAATGCATTGATGTAATAATGTAGTACTGTATTGATGTAGTAATGTAGTAATGTATTGATGTAATAATGTAGTAATGTATTGATGTTATAATGTAGTAATGTATTGATGTAGTAATGTAGTAATGTATTGATGTAATAATGTAGTAATGTATTGATGTAATAATGTAGTAATGCATTGATGTAATAATGTAGTAATGCATTGATGTAATAATGTAGTACTGTATTGATGTAGTAATGTAGTAATGTATTGATGTAATAATGTAGTAATGTATTGATGTTATAATGTAGTAATGTATTGATGTAGTAATGTAGTAATGCATTGATGTAATAATGTAGTAATATATTGATGTAATGTGATGTAATAATGTAGTAATGTATCGATGTAATAATGTAGTAATGCATTTATGTAATAATGTAGTAATGTATTGATGTAATAATGTAGTAATGCATTGATGTAATAATGTATTGATGTAGTAATGCAGTAATGTATTAATGTAATAATGTAGTAATGTATTGATGTAATAATGTAGTAATGTATTGAGGTAGTAATGCAGTAATGTATTGATGTAATAATGTAGTAATGCATTGATGTAATAATGTAGTAATGTATTGATGTAATAATGTAGTAATGTATTGATGTAATAATGTAGTAATGCATTGATGTAATAATGTAGTAATGCATTGATGTAATAATGTAGTAATGCATTGATGTAATAATGTAGTACTGTATTGATGTAGTAATGTAGTAATGTATTGATGTAATAATGTAGTAATGTATTGATGTTATAATGTAGTAATGTATTGATGTAGTAATGTAGTAATGTATTGATGTAATAATGTATTGATGTAGTAATGCAGTAATGTATTGATGTAATAATGTAGTAATGTATTGATGTAATAATGTAGTAATGTATTGAGGTAGTAATGTAGTAATGTATTGATGTAATAATGTAGTAATGCATTGATGTAATAATGTAGTAATGTATTGATGTAATAATGTAGTAATGTATTGATGTAATAATGTAGTAATGCATTGATGTAATAATGTAGTAATGTATTGTTGTAGTAATGTAGTAATGTATTGATGTAATAATGCAGTAATGTATTGATGTTATAATGTAGTAATGTATTGATGTAGTAATGTAGTAATGTATTGATGTAATAATGTAGTAATGTTTTGATGTAGTAATGTAGTAATGTATTGATGTAATAATGCAGTAATGTATTGATGTAATAATGTAGTAATGTATTGATGTAATTATGTAGTAATGCATTGATGTAATAATGTAGTAATGCATTGATGTAATAATGTAGTACTGTATTGATGTAGTAATGTAGTAATGTATTGATGTAATAATGTAGTAATGTATTGATGTTATAATGTAGTAATGTATTGATGTAGTAATGTAGTAATGTATTGATGTAATAATGTAGTAATGTATTGAGGTATTTATGTAGTAATGTATTGATGTAATAATGTAGTAATGCATTGATGTAATAATGTAGTAATGTATTGATGTAATAATGTAGTAATGTATTGATGTAATAATGTAGTAATGCATTGATGTAATAATGTAGTAATGTATTGTTGTAGTAATGTAGTAATGTATTGATGTAATAATGTAGTAATGTATTGATGTTATAATGTAGTAATGTATTGATGTAGTAATGTAGTAATGTATTGATGTAATAATGTAGTAATGTATTGATGTAGTAATGTAGTAATGTATTGATGTAATAATGCAGTAATGTATTGATGTAATAATGTAGTAATGTATTGATGTAATAATGTATTGATGTAGTAATGCAGTAATGTATTGATGTAATAATGTAGTAATGTATTGATGTAATAATGTAGTAATGTATTGAGGTAGTAATGTAGTAATGTATTGATGTAATAATGTAGTAATGCATTGATGTAATAATGTAGTAATGTATTGATGTAATAATGTAGTAATGTATTGATGTAATAATGTAGTAATGCATTGATGTTATAATGTAGTAATGTATTGATGTAGTAATGTAGTAATGTATTAATGTAATAATGTAGTAATGTATTGATGTAGTAATGTAGTAATGTATTGATGTAATAATGCAGTAATGTATTGATGTAATAATGTAGTAATGTATTGATGTAATTATGTAGTAATGCATTGATGTAATAATGTAGTAATGCATTGATGTAATAATGTAGTACTGTATTGATGTAGTAATGTAGTAATGTATTGATGTAATAATGTAGTAATGTATTGATGTTATAATGTAGTAATGTATTGATGTAGTAATGTAGTAATGTATTGATGTAATAATGTAGTAATGTATTGAGGTATTTATGTAGTAATGTATTGATGTAATAATGTAGTAATGCATTGATGTAATAATGTAGTAATGTATTGATGTAATAATGTAGTAATGTATTGATGTAATAATGTAGTAATGCATTGATGTAATAATGTAGTAATGTATTGATGTAGTAATGTAGTAATGTATTGATGTAATAATGTAGTAATGTATTGATGTTATAATGTAGTAATGTATTGATGTAGTAATGTAGTAATGTATTGATGTAATAATGTATTGATGTAGTAATGCAGTAATGTATTGATGTAATAATGTAGTAATGTATTGATGTAATAATGTAGTAATGTATTGAGGTAGTAATGTAGTAATGTATTGATGTAATAATGTAGTAATGCATTGATGTAATAATGTAGTAATGTATTGATGTAATAATGTAGTAATGCATTGATGTAATAATGTAGTAATGTATTGATGTAGTAATGTAGTAATGTATTGATGTAATAATGTAGTAATGTATTGATGTTATAATGTAGTAATGTATTGATGTAGTAATGTAGTAATGTATTGATGTAATAATGTAGTAATGTATTGATGTAGTAATGTAGTAATGTATTGATGTAATAATGTAGTAATGTATTGATGTAATAATGTAGTAATGCATTGATGTAATAATGTAGTAATGTATTGATGTAGTAATGTAGTAATGTATTGATGTAATAATGTAGTAATGTATTGATGTAATAATGTAGTAATGTATTGATGTAATAATGTAGTAATGTATTGATGTAGTAATGTAGTAATGTATTGATGTAATAATGTAGTAATGTATTGATGTAATAATGTAGTAATGTATTGATGTAATAATGTAGTAATGCATTGATGTAATAATGTAGTACTGTATTGATGTAGTAATGTAGTAATGTGTTGATTTAATAATGTAGTAATGTATTGATGTAATAATGTAGTAATATATTGATGTAATAATGTAGTACTGTATTGATGTAGTAATGTAGTAATGTGTTGATTTAATAATGTAGTAATGTATTGATGTAATAATGTAGTAATGTATTGATGTAATAATGTAGTAATGTATTGATGTAGTAATGTATTGATGTAGTAATGTAGTAATGTATTGATGTAATAATGTAGTAATGTATTGATGTAATAATGTAGTAATGTATTGATGTAATAATGTAGTAATGCATTGATGTAATAATGTAGTACTGTATTGATGTAGTAATGTAGTAATGTGTTGATTTAATAAT
Organism: Sebastes fasciatus; assembly: GCF_043250625.1. Taxonomy (NCBI): domain Eukaryota; kingdom Metazoa; phylum Chordata; class Actinopteri; order Perciformes; family Sebastidae; genus Sebastes; species Sebastes fasciatus. The sequence continues at coordinate 43,403 of NC_133813.1, forward strand.
GTAGTAATTTATTGATGTAATAATGTAGTAATATATTGATGTAATAATGTAGTAATATATTGATGTAATGTGATGTAATAATGTAGTAATGTATCGATGTAATAATGTAGTAATGTATTGATGTAATAATGTAGTAATGCATTGATGTAATAATTTAGTAATGTATTGATGTAATAATGTAGTAATGTATTGATGTAATAATGTAGTAATGCATTGATGTAATAATGTAGTAATGTATTGATGTAATAATGTAGTACTGTATTGATGTAGTAATGTAGTAATGTATTGATGTAATAATGTAGTAATGTATTGATGTTATAATGTAGTAATGTATTGATGTAGTAATGTAGTAATGTATTGATGTAATAATGTAGTAATGTATTGATGTAATAATTTAGTAATGTATTGATGTAGTAATGTAGTAATGTATTGATGTAATAATGTAGTAATGTATTGATGTAATAATGTAGTAATGTATTGATGTAATAATGTAGTAATGTATTGATGTTATAATGTAGTAATGTATTGATGTAGTAATGTAGTAATGTATTGATGTAATAATGTAGTAATGTATTGATGTAATAATTTAGTAATGTATTGATGTAGTAATGTAGTAATGTATTGATGTAATAATGTAGTAATGTATTGATGTAATAATGTAGTAATGTATTGATGTAATAATGTAGTAATGTATTGAGGTAGTAATGCAGTAATGTATTGATGTAATAATGTAGTAATGCATTGATGTAATAATGCAGTAATGTATTGATGTAATAATGTAGTAATGTATTGATGTAATAATGTAGTAATGCATTGATGTAATAATGTAGTAATGCATTGATGTAATAATGTAGTACTGTATTGATGTAGTAATGTAGTAATGTATTGATGTAATAATGTAGTAATGTATTGATGTTATAATGTAGTAATGTATTGATGTAGTAATGTAGTAATGTATTGATGTAATAATGTATTGATGTAGTAATGCAGTAATGTATTGATGTAATAATGTAGTAATGTATTGATGTAATAATGTAGTAATGTATTGAGGTAGTAATGTAGTAATGTATTGATGTAATAATGTAGTAATGCATTGATGTAATAATGTAGTAATGTATTGATGTAATAATGTAGTAATGTATTGATGTAATAATGTAGTAATGCATTGATGTAATAATGTAGTAATGTATTGTTGTAGTAATGTAGTAATGCATTGATGTAATAATGTAGTAATGTATTGATGTTATAATGTAGTAATGTATTGATGTAGTAATGTAGTAATGTATTGATGTAATAATGTAGTAATGTATTGATGTAGTAATGTAGTAATGTATTGATGTAATAATGCAGTAATGTATTGATGTAATAATGTAGTAATGTATTGATGTAATTATGTAGTAATGCATTGATGTAATAATGTAGTAATGCATTGATGTAATAATGTAGTACTGTATTGATGTAGTAATGTAGTAATGTATTGATGTAATAATGTAGTAATGTATTGATGTTATAATGTAGTAATGTATTGATGTAGTAATGTAGTAATGTATTGATGTAATAATGTAGTAATGTATTGAGGTATTTATGTAGTAATGTATTGATGTAATAATGTAGTAATGCATTGATGTAATAATGTAGTAATGTATTGTTGTAGTAATGTAGTAATGTATTGATGTAATAATGTAGTAATGTATTGATGTTATAATGTAGTAATGTATTGATGTAGTAATGTAGTAATGTATTGATGTAATAATGTAGTAATGTATTGATGTAGTAATGTAGTAATGTATTGATGTAATAATGCAGTAATGTATTGATGTAATAATGTAGTAATGTATTGATGTAATAATGTATTGATGTAGTAATGCAGTAATGTATTGATGTAATAATGTAGTAATGTATTGATGTAATAATGTAGTAATGTATTGAGGTAGTAATGTAGTAATGTATTGATGTAATAATGTAGTAATGCATTGATGTAATAATGTAGTAATGTATTGATGTAATAATGTAGTAATGTATTGATGTAATAATGTAGTAATGCATTGATGTAATAATGTAGTAATGTATTGTTGTAGTAATGTAGTAATGTATTGATGTAATAATGTAGTAATGTATTGATGTTATAATGTAGTAATGTATTGATGTAGTAATGTAGTAATGTATTGATGTAATAATGTAGTAATGTATTGATATAATAATGTAGTAATGTATTGTTGTAGTAATGTAGTAATGTATTGATGTAATAATGTAGTAATGTATTGTTGTAGTAATGTAGTAATGTATTGATGTAATAATGTAGTAATGTATTGTTGTAGTAATGTAGTAATGTATTGATGTAATAATGTAGTAATGTATTGATGTTATAATGTAGTAATGTATTGATGTAGTAATGTAGTAATGTATTGATGTAATAATGCAGTAATGTATTGATGTAATAATGTAGTAATGTATTGATGTAATTATGTAGTAATGCATTGATGTAATAATGTAGTAATGCATTGATGTAATAATGTAGTACTGTATTGATGTAGTAATGTAGTAATGTATTGATGTAATAATGTAGTAATGTATTGATGTTATAATGTAGTAATGTATTGATGTAGTAATGTAGTAATGTATTGATGTAATAATGTAGTAATGTATTGATGTAATAATGTAGTAATGTATTGATGTTATAATGTAGTAATGTATTGATGTAGTAATGTAGTAATGTATTGATGTAATAATGTAGTAATGTATTGATGTAATAATTTAGTAATGTATTGATGTAGTAATGTAGTAATGTATTGATGTAATAATGTAGTAATGTATTGATGTAATAATGTAGTAATGCATTGATGTAATAATGTAGTAATATATTGATGTAATGTGATGTAATAATGTAGTAATGTATCAATGTAATAATGTAGTAATGCATTGATGTAATAATGTAGTAATGTATTGATGTAATAATGTAGTAATGCATTGATGTAATAATGTATTGATGTAGTAATGCAGTAATGTATTAATGTAATAATGTAGTAATGTATTGATGTAATAATGTAGTAATGTATTGAGGTAGTAATGCAGTAATGTATTGATGTAATAATGTAGTAATGCATTGATGTAATAATGTAGTAATGTATTGATGTAATAATGTAGTAATGTATTGATGTAAAAATGTAGTAATGCATTGATGTAATAATGTAGTAATGCATTGATGTAATAATGTAGTACTGTATTGATGTAGTAATGTAGTAATGTATTGATGTAATAATGTAGTAATGTATTGATGTTATAATGTAGTAATGTATTGATGTAGTAATGTAGTAATGTATTGATGTAATAATGTATTGATGTAGTAATGCAGTAATGTATTGATGTAATAATGTAGTAATGCATTGATGTAATAATGTAGTAATGTATTGTTGTAGTAATGTAGTAATGTATTGATGTAATAATGTAGTAATGTATTGATGTTATAATGTAGTAATGTATTGATGTAGTAATGTAGTAATGTATTGATGTAATAATGTAGTAATGTATTGATGTAGTAATGTAGTAATGTATTGATGTAATAATGCAGTAATGTATTGATGTAATAATGTAGTAATGTATTGATGTAATAATGTAGTAATGTATTGATGTAATAATGTAGTAATGTATTGATGTAATAATGTAGTAATGCATTGATGTAATAATGTAGTACTGTATTGATGTAGTAATGTAGTAATGTGTTGATTTAATAATGTAGTAATGTATTGATGTAATAATGTAGTAATATATTGATGTAATAATGTAGTAATATATTGATGTAATGTGATATAATAATGTAGTAATGTATCGATGTAATAATGTAGTAATGTATTGATGTAATAATGTAGTAATGCATTGATGTAATAATTTAGTAATGTATTGATGTAATAATGTAGTAATGCATTGATGTAATAATGTAGTAATGTATTGATGTAATAATGTAGTAATGCATTGATGTAATAATTTAGTAATGCATTGATGTAATAATGCAGTAATGTATTGATGTAATAATGTAGTAATGTATTGATGTAGTAATGTAGTAATGTATTGATGTAGTAATGTAGTAATGTATTGATGTAGTAATGTAGTAATGTATTGATGTAATAATGTAGTAATGTATTGATGTTATAATGTAGTAATGTATTGATTTAGTAATGTAGTAATGTATTGATGTAGTAATGTAGTAATGTATTGATGTAGTAATGTAGTAATATATTGATGTAATAATGTAGTAATATATTGATGTAATGTGATGTAATAATGTAGTAATGTATCGATGTAATAATGTAGTAATGTATTGATGTAATAATGTAGTAATGCATTGATGTAATAATTTAGTAATGTATTGATGTAATAATGTAGTAATGCATTGATGTAATAATGTAGTAATGTATTGTTGTAGTAATGTAGTAATGTATTGATGTAATAATGTAGTAATGTATTGATGTTATAATGTAGTAATGTATTGATGTAGTAATGTAGTAATGTATTGATGTAATAATGTAGTAATGTATTGATGTAGTAATGTAGTAATGTATTGATGTAATAATGCAGTAATGTATTGATGTAATAATGTAGTAATGTATTGATGTAATAATGTATTGATGTAGTAATGCAGTAATGTATTGATGTAATAATGTAGTAATGTATTGATGTAATAATGTAGTAATGTATTGAGGTAGTAATGTAGTAATGTATTGATGTAATAATGTAGTAATGCATTGATGTAATAATGTAGTAATGTATTGATGTAATAATGTAGTAATGTATTGATGTAATAATGTAGTAATGCATTGATGTAATAATGTAGTAATGTATTGTTGTAGTAATGTAGTAATGTATTGATGTAATAATGTAGTAATGTATTGATGTTATAATGTAGTAATGTATTGATGTAGTAATGTAGTAATGTATTGATGTAATAATGTAGTAATGTATTGATATAATAATGTAGTAATGTATTGTTGTAGTAATGTAGTAATGTATTGATGTAATAATGTAGTAATGTATTGTTGTAGTAATGTAGTAATGTATTGATGTAATAATGTAGTAATGTATTGTTGTAGTAATGTAGTAATGTATTGATGTAATAATGTAGTAATGTATTGATGTTATAATGTAGTAATGTATTGATGTAGTAATGTAGTAATGTATTGATGTAATAATGCAGTAATGTATTGATGTAATAATGTAGTAATGTATTGATGTAATTATGTAGTAATGCATTGATGTAATAATGTAGTAATGCATTGATGTAATAATGTAGTACTGTATTGATGTAGTAATGTAGTAATGTATTGATGTAATAATGTAGTAATGTATTGATGTTATAATGTAGTAATGTATTGATGTAGTAATGTAGTAATGTATTGATGTAATAATGTAGTAATGTATTGATGTAATAATGTAGTAATGCATTGATGTAATAATGTAGTAATGCATTGATGTAATAATGTAGTACTGTATTGATGTAGTAATGTAGTAATGTATTGATGTAATAATGTAGTAATGTATTGATGTTATAATGTAGTAATGTATTGATGTAGTAATGTAGTAATGCATTGATGTAATAATGTAGTAATATATTGATGTAATGTGATGTAATAATGTAGTAATGTATCGATGTAATAATGTAGTAATGCATTTATGTAATAATGTAGTAATGTATTGATGTAATAATGTAGTAATGCATTGATGTAATAATGTATTGATGTAGTAATGCAGTAATGTATTAATGTAATAATGTAGTAATGTATTGATGTAATAATGTAGTAATGTATTGAGGTAGTAATGCAGTAATGTATTGATGTAATAATGTAGTAATGCATTGATGTAATAATGTAGTAATGTATTGATGTAATAATGTAGTAATGTATTGATGTAATAATGTAGTAATGCATTGATGTAATAATGTAGTAATGCATTGATGTAATAATGTAGTAATGCATTGATGTAATAATGTAGTACTGTATTGATGTAGTAATGTAGTAATGTATTGATGTAATAATGTAGTAATGTATTGATGTTATAATGTAGTAATGTATTGATGTAGTAATGTAGTAATGTATTGATGTAATAATGTATTGATGTAGTAATGCAGTAATGTATTGATGTAATAATGTAGTAATGTATTGATGTAATAATGTAGTAATGTATTGAGGTAGTAATGTAGTAATGTATTGATGTAATAATGTAGTAATGCATTGATGTAATAATGTAGTAATGTATTGATGTAATAATGTAGTAATGTATTGATGTAATAATGTAGTAATGCATTGATGTAATAATGTAGTAATGTATTGTTGTAGTAATGTAGTAATGTATTGATGTAATAATGCAGTAATGTATTGATGTTATAATGTAGTAATGTATTGATGTAGTAATGTAGTAATGTATTGATGTAATAATGTAGTAATGTTTTGATGTAGTAATGTAGTAATGTATTGATGTAATAATGCAGTAATGTATTGATGTAATAATGTAGTAATGTATTGATGTAATTATGTAGTAATGCATTGATGTAATAATGTAGTAATGCATTGATGTAATAATGTAGTACTGTATTGATGTAGTAATGTAGTAATGTATTGATGTAATAATGTAGTAATGTATTGATGTTATAATGTAGTAATGTATTGATGTAGTAATGTAGTAATGTATTGATGTAATAATGTAGTAATGTATTGAGGTATTTATGTAGTAATGTATTGATGTAATAATGTAGTAATGCATTGATGTAATAATGTAGTAATGTATTGATGTAATAATGTAGTAATGTATTGATGTAATAATGTAGTAATGCATTGATGTAATAATGTAGTAATGTATTGTTGTAGTAATGTAGTAATGTATTGATGTAATAATGTAGTAATGTATTGATGTTATAATGTAGTAATGTATTGATGTAGTAATGTAGTAATGTATTGATGTAATAATGTAGTAATGTATTGATGTAGTAATGTAGTAATGTATTGATGTAATAATGCAGTAATGTATTGATGTAATAATGTAGTAATGTATTGATGTAATAATGTATTGATGTAGTAATGCAGTAATGTATTGATGTAATAATGTAGTAATGTATTGATGTAATAATGTAGTAATGTATTGAGGTAGTAATGTAGTAATGTATTGATGTAATAATGTAGTAATGCATTGATGTAATAATGTAGTAATGTATTGATGTAATAATGTAGTAATGTATTGATGTAATAATGTAGTAATGCATTGATGTTATAATGTAGTAATGTATTGATGTAGTAATGTAGTAATGTATTAATGTAATAATGTAGTAATGTATTGATGTAGTAATGTAGTAATGTATTGATGTAATAATGCAGTAATGTATTGATGTAATAATGTAGTAATGTATTGATGTAATTATGTAGTAATGCATTGATGTAATAATGTAGTAATGCATTGATGTAATAATGTAGTACTGTATTGATGTAGTAATGTAGTAATGTATTGATGTAATAATGTAGTAATGTATTGATGTTATAATGTAGTAATGTATTGATGTAGTAATGTAGTAATGTATTGATGTAATAATGTAGTAATGTATTGAGGTATTTATGTAGTAATGTATTGATGTAATAATGTAGTAATGCATTGATGTAATAATGTAGTAATGTATTGATGTAATAATGTAGTAATGTATTGATGTAATAATGTAGTAATGCATTGATGTAATAATGTAGTAATGTATTGATGTAGTAATGTAGTAATGTATTGATGTAATAATGTAGTAATGTATTGATGTTATAATGTAGTAATGTATTGATGTAGTAATGTAGTAATGTATTGATGTAATAATGTATTGATGTAGTAATGCAGTAATGTATTGATGTAATAATGTAGTAATGTATTGATGTAATAATGTAGTAATGTATTGAGGTAGTAATGTAGTAATGTATTGATGTAATAATGTAGTAATGCATTGATGTAATAATGTAGTAATGTATTGATGTAATAATGTAGTAATGCATTGATGTAATAATGTAGTAATGTATTGATGTAGTAATGTAGTAATGTATTGATGTAATAATGTAGTAATGTATTGATGTTATAATGTAGTAATGTATTGATGTAGTAATGTAGTAATGTATTGATGTAATAATGTAGTAATGTATTGATGTAGTAATGTAGTAATGTATTGATGTAATAATGTAGTAATGTATTGATGTAATAATGTAGTAATGCATTGATGTAATAATGTAGTAATGTATTGATGTAATAATGTAGTAATGTATTGATGTAATAATGTAGTAATGTATTGATGTTATAATGTAGTAATGTATTGATGTAGTAATGTAGTAATGTATTGATGTAATAATGTAGTAATGTATTGATGTAATAATGTAGTAATGTATTGATGTAGTAATGTAGTAATGTATTGATGTAATAATGTAGTAATGTATTGATGTAATAATGTAGCAATGTATTGATGTAATAATGTAGTAATGCATTGATGTAATAATGTAGTACTGTATTGATGTAGTAATGTAGTAATGTGTTGATTTAATAATGTAGTAATGTATTGATGTAATAATGTAGTAATATATTGATGTAATAATGTAGTACTGTATTGATGTAGTAATGTAGTAATGTGTTGATTTAATAATGTAGTAATGTATTGATGTAATAATGTAGTAATGTATTGATGTAATAATGTAGTAATGTATTGATGTAGTAATGTATTGATGTAGTAATGTAGTAATGTATTGATGTAATAATGTAGTAATGTATTGATGTAATAATGTAGTAATGTATTGATGTAATAATGTAGTAATGCATTGATGTAATAATGTAGTACTGTATTGATGTAGTAATGTAGTAATGTGTTGATTTAATAATGTAGTAATGTATTGATGTAATAATGTAGTAATATATTGATGTAATAATGTAGTAATATATTGATGTAATGTGATGTAATAATGTAGTAATGTATCGATGTAATAATGTAGTAATGTATTGATGTAATAATGTAGTAATGCATTGATGTAATAATTTAGTAATGTATTGATGTAATAATGTAGTAATGTATTGATGTAATAATGTAGTAATGCATTGATGTAATAATGTAGTAATGTATTGATGTAATAATGTAGTACTGTATTGATGTAGTAATGTAGTAATGTATTGATGTAATAATGTAGTAATGTATTGATGTTATAATGTAGTAATGTATTGATGTAGTAATGTAGTAATGTATTGATGTAATAATGTAGTAATGTATTGATGTAATAATTTAGTAATGTATTGATGTAGTAATGTAGTAATGTATTGATGTAATAATGTAGTAATGTATTGATGTAATAATGTAGTAATGTATTGATGTAATAATGTAGTAATGTATTGATGTTATAATGTAGTAATGTATTGATGTAGTAATGTAGTAATGTATTGATGTAATAATGTAGTAATGTATTGATGTAATAATTTAGTAATGTATTGATGTAGTAATGTAGTAATGTATTGATGTAATAATGTAGTAATGTATTGATGTAATAATGTAGTAATGTATTGATGTAATAATGTAGTAATGTATTGAGGTAGTAATGCAGTAATGTATTGATGTAATAATGTAGTAATGCATTGATGTAATAATGCAGTAATGTATTGATGTAATAATGTAGTAATGTATTGATGTAATAATGCAGTAATGCATTGATGTAATAATGTAGTAATGCATTGATGTAATAATGTAGTAATGTATTGATGTAATAATGTAGTAATGTATTGATGTTATAATGTAGTAATGTATTGATGTAGTAATGTAGTAATGTATTGATGTAATAATGTATTGATGTAGTAATGCAGTAATGTATTGATGTAATAATGTAGTAATGTATTGATGTAATAATGTAGTAATGTATTGAGGTAGTAATGTAGTAATGTATTGATGTAATAATGTAGTAATGCATTGATGTAATAATGTAGTAATGTATTGATGTAATAATGTAGTAATGTATTGATGTAATAATGTAGTAATGCATTGATGTAATAATGTAGTAATGTATTGTTGTAGTAATGTAGTAATGCATTGATGTAATAATGTAGTAATGTATTGATGTTATAATGTAGTAATGTATTGATGTAGTAATGTAGTAATGTATTGATGTAATAATGTAGTAATGTATTGATGTAGTAATGTAGTAATGTATTGATGTAATAATGCAGTAATGTATTGATGTAATAATGTAGTAATGTATTGATGTAATTATGTAGTAATGCATTGATGTAATAATGTAGTACTGTATTGATGTAGTAATGTAGTAATGTATTGATGTAATAATGTAGTAATGTATTGATGTTATAATGTAGTAATGTATTGATGTAGTAATGTAGTAATGTATTGATGTAATAATGTAGTAATGTATTGATGTAATAATGTATTGATGTAGTAATGCAGTAATGTATTGATGTAATAATGTAGTAATGTATTGATGTAATAATGTAGTAATGTATTGAGGTAGTAATGTAGTAATGTATTGATGTAATAATGTAGTAATGCATTGATGTAATAATGTAGTAATGTATTGATGTAATAATGTAGTAATGTATTGATGTAATAATGTAGTAATGCATTGATGTAATAATGTAGTAATGTATTGTTGTAGTAATGTAGTAATGTATTGATGTAATAATGTAGTAATGTATTGATGTTATAATGTAGTAATGTATTGATGTAGTAATGTAGTAATGTATTGATGTAATAATGTAGTAATGTATTGATATAATAATGTAGTAATGTATTGTTGTAGTAATGTAGTAATGTATTGATGTAATAATGTAGTAATGTATTGTTGTAGTAATGTAGTAATGTATTGATGTAATAATGTAGTAATGTATTGTTGTAGTAATGTAGTAATGTATTGATGTTATAATGTAGTAATGTATTGATGTAGTAATGTAGTAATGTATTGATGTAATAATGTAGTAATGTTTTGATGTAGTAATGTAGTAATGTATTGATGTAATAATGCAGTAATGTATTGATGTAATAATGTAGTAATGTATTGATGTAATTATGTAGTAATGCATTGATGTAATAATGTAGTAATGCATTGATGTAATAATGTAGTACTGTATTGATGTAGTAATGTAGTAATGTATTGATGTAATAATGTAGTAATGTATTGATGTTATAATGTAGTAATGTATTGATGTAGTAATGTAGTAATGTATTGATGTAATAATGTAGTAATGTATTGAGGTATTTATGTAGTAATGTATTGATGTAATAATGTAGTAATGCATTGATGTAATAATGTAGTAATGTATTGATGTAATAATGTAGTAATGTATTGATGTAATAATGTAGTAATGCATTGATGTAATAATGTAGTAATGTATTGTTGTAGTAATGTAGTAATGTATTGATGTAATAATGTAGTAATGTATTGATGTTATAATGTAGTAATGTATTGATGTAGTAATGTAGTAATGTATTGATGTAATAATGTAGTAATGTATTGATGTAGTAATGTAGTAATGTATTGATGTAATAATGCAGTAATGTATTGATGTAATAATGTAGTAATGTATTGATGTAATAATGTATTGATGTAGTAATGCAGTAATGTATTGATGTAATAATGTAGTAATGTATTGATGTAATAATGTAGTAATGTATTGAGGTAGTAATGTAGTAATGTATTGATGTAATAATGTAGTAATGCATTGATGTAATAATGTAGTAATGTATTGATGTAATAATGTAGTAATGTATTGATGTAATAATGTAGTAATGCATTGATGTTATAATGTAGTAATGTATTGATGTAGTAATGTAGTAATGTATTAATGTAATAATGTAGTAATGTATTGATGTAGTAATGTAGTAATGTATTGATGTAATAATGCAGTAATGTATTGATGTAATAATGTAGTAATGTATTGATGTAATAATGTAGTAATGTATTGATGTAATAATGTAGTAATGTATTGATGTTATAATGTAGTAATGTATTGATGTAGTAATGTAGTAATGTATTGATGTAATAATGTAGTAATGTATTGATGTAATAATTTAGTAATGTATTGATGTAGTAATGTAGTAATGTATTGATGTAATAATGTAGTAATGTATTGATGTAATAATGTAGTAATGTATTGATGTAATAATGTAGTAATGTATTGATGTAGTAATGTAGTAATGTATTGATGTAATAATGTAGTAATGTATTGATGTAATAATGTAGTAATGTATTGATGTTATAATGTAGTAATGTATTGATGTAGTAATGTAGTAATGTATTGATGTAATAATGTAGTAATGTATTGATGTAATAATTTAGTAATGTATTGATGTAGTAATGTAGTAATGTATTGATGTAATAATGTAGTAATGTATTGATGTAATAATGTAGTAATGTATTGATGTAATAATGTAGTAATGCATTGATGTAATAATGTAGTAATATATTGATGTAATGTGATGTAATAATGTAGTAATGCATTGATGTAATAATATAGTAATGTATTGATGTAATAATGTAGTAATGCATTGATGTAATAATTTAGTAATGTATTGATGTAATAATGTAGTAATGTATTGATGTAATAATGTAGTAATGTATTGATGTAGTAATATATTGATGTAGTAATGTAGTAATGTATTGATGTAATAATGTAGTAATGTATTGATGTAATAATGTAGTAATGTATTGATGTAATAATGTAGTAATGCATTGATGTAATAATGTAGTACTGTATTGATGTAGTAATGTAGTAATGTGTTGATTTAATAATGTAGTAATGTATTGATGTAATAATGTAGTAATATATTGATGTAATAATGTAGTAATATATTGATGTAATGTGATGTAATAATGTAGTAATGTATCGATGTAATAATGTAGTAATGTATTGATGTAATAATGTAGTAATGCATTGATGTAATAATTTAGTAATGTATTGATGTAATAATGTAGTAATGTATTGATGTAATAATGTAGTAATGCATTGATGTAATAATGTAGTAATGTATTGATGTAATAATGTAGTACTGTATTGATGTAGTAATGTAGTAATGTATTGATGTAATAATGTAGTAATGTATTGATGTTATAATGTAGTAATGTATTGATGTAGTAATGTAGTAATGTATTGATGTAATAATGTAGTAATGTATTGATGTAATAATTTAGTAATGTATTGATGTAGTAATGTAGTAATGTATTGATGTAATAATGTAGTAATGTATTGATGTAATAATGTAGTAATGTATTGATGTAATAATGTAGTAATGTATTGATGTTATAATGTAGTAATGTATTGATGTAGTAATGTAGTAATGTATTGATGTAATAATGTAGTAATGTATTGATGTAATAATTTAGTAATGTATTGATGTAGTAATGTAGTAATGTATTGATGTAATAATGTAGTAATGTATTGATGTAATAATGTAGTAATGTATTGATGTAATAATGTAGTAATGTATTGAGGTAGTAATGCAGTAATGTATTGATGTAATAATGTAGTAATGCATTGATGTAATAATGCAGTAATGTATTGATGTAATAATGTAGTAATGTATTGATGTAATAATGTAGTAATGCATTGATGTAATAATGTAGTAATGCATTGATGTAATAATGTAGTACTGTATTGATGTAGTAATGTAGTAATGTATTGATGTAATAATGTAGTAATGTATTGATGTTATAATGTAGTAATGTATTGATGTAGTAATGTAGTAATGTATTGATGTAATAATGTATTGATGTAGTAATGCAGTAATGTATTGATGTAATAATGTAGTAATGTATTGATGTAATAATGTAGTAATGTATTGAGGTAGTAATGTAGTAATGTATTGATGTAATAATGTAGTAATGCATTGATGTAATAATGTAGTAATGTATTGATGTAATAATGTAGTAATGTATTGATGTAATAATGTAGTAATGCATTGATGTAATAATGTAGTAATGTATTGTTGTAGTAATGTAGTAATGCATTGATGTAATAATGTAGTAATGTATTGATGTTATAATGTAGTAATGTATTGATGTAGTAATGTAGTAATGTATTGATGTAATAATGTAGTAATGTATTGATGTAGTAATGTAGTAATGTATTGATGTAATAATGCAGTGATGTATTGATGTAATAATGTAGTAATGTATTGATGTAATTATGTAGTAATGCATTGATGTAATAATGTAGTAATGCATTGATGTAATAATGTAGTACTGTATTGATGTAGTAATGTAGTAATGTATTGATGTAATAATGTAGTAATGTATTGATGTTATAATGTAGTAATGTATTGATGTAGTAATGTAGTAATGTATTGATGTAATAATGTAGTAATGTATTGAGGTATTTATGTAGTAATGTATTGATGTAATAATGTAGTAATGCATTGATGTAATAATGTAGTAATGTATTGTTGTAGTAATGTAGTAATGTATTGATGTAATAATGTAGTAATGTATTGATGTTATAATGTAGTAATGTATTGATGTAGTAATGTAGTAATGTATTGATGTAATAATGTAGTAATGTATTGATGTAGTAATGTAGTAATGTATTGATGTAATAATGCAGTAATGTATTGATGTAATAATGTAGTAATGTATTGATGTAATAATGTATTGATGTAGTAATGCAGTAATGTATTGATGTAATAATGTAGTAATGTATTGATGTTATAATGTAGTAATGTATTGATGTAGTAATGTAGTAATGTATTGATGTAATAATGTAGTAATGTATTGATATAATAATGTAGTAATGTATTGTTGTAGTAATGTAGTAATGTATTGATGTAATAATGTAGTAATGTATTGTTGTAGTAATGTAGTAATGTATTGATGTAATAATGTAGTAATGTATTGTTGTAGTAATGTAGTAATGTATTGATGTAATAATGTAGTAATGTATTGATGTTATAATGTAGTAATGTATTGATGTAGTAATGTAGTAATGTATTGATGTAATAATGCAGTAATGTATTGATGTAATAATGTAGTAATGTATTGATGTAATTATGTAGTAATGCATTGATGTAATAATGTAGTAATGCATTGATGTAATAATGTAGTACTGTATTGATGTAGTAATGTAGTAATGTATTGATGTAATAATGTAGTAATGTATTGATGTTATAATGTAGTAATGTATTGATGTAGTAATGTAGTAATGTATTGATGTAATAATGTAGTAATGTATTGATGTAATAATGTAGTAATGTATTGATGTTATAATGTAGTAATGTATTGATGTAGTAATGTAGTAATGTATTGATGTAATAATGTAGTAATGTATTGATGTAATAATTTAGTAATGTATTGATGTAGTAATGTAGTAATGTATTGATGTAATAATGTAGTAATGTATTGATGTAATAATGTAGTAATGTATTGATGTAATAATGTAGTAATGCATTGATGTAATAATGTAGTAATATATTGATGTAATGTGATGTAATAATGTAGTAATGCATTGATGTAATAATGTAGTACTGTATTGATGTAGTAATGTAGTAATGTATTGATGTAATAATGTAGTAATGTATTGATGTTATAATGTAGTAATGTATTGATGTAGTAATGTAGTAATGTATTGATGTAATAATGTAGTAATGTATTGAGGTATTTATGTAGTAATGTATTGATGTAATAATGTAGTAATGCATTGATGTAATAATGTAGTAATGTATTGATGTAGTAATGTAGTAATGTATTGATGTAATAATGTAGTAATGTATTGATGTTATAATGTAGTAATGTATTGATGTAGTAATGTAGTAATGTATTGATGTAATAATGTAGTAATGTATTGATGTAGTAATGTAGTAATGTATTGATGTAATAATGCAGTAATGTATTGATGTAATAATGTAGTAATGTATTGATGTAATAATGTATTGATGTAGTAATGTAGTAATGTATTGATGTAATAATGTAGTAATGTATTGATGTAATAATGTAGTAATGTATTGAGGTAGTAATGTAGTAATGTATTGATGTAATAATGTAGTAATGTATTGATGTTATAATGTAGTAATGTATTGATGTAGTAATGTAGTAATGTATTGATGTAATAATGTAGTAATGTATTGATATAATAATGTAGTAATGTATTGTTGTAGTAATGTAGTAATGTATTGATGTAATAATGTAGTAATGTATTGTTGTAGTAATGTAGTAATGTATTGATGTAATAATGTAGTAATGTATTGTTGTAGTAATGTAGTAATGTATTGATGTAATAATGTAGTAATGTATTGATGTTATAATGTAGTAATGTATTGATGTAGTAATGTAGTAATGTATTGATGTAATAATGCAGTAATGTATTGATGTAATAATGTAGTAATGTATTGATGTAATTATGTAGTAATGCATTGATGTAATAATGTAGTAATGCATTGATGTAATAATGTAGTACTGTATTGATGTAGTAATGTAGTAATGTATTGATGTAATAATGTAGTAATGTATTGATGTTATAATGTAGTAATGTATTGATGTAGTAATGTAGTAATGTATTGATGTAATAATGTAGTAATGTATTGATGTAATAATGTAGTAATGTATTGATGTTATAATGTAGTAATGTATTGATGTAGTAATGTAGTAATGTATTGATGTAATAATGTAGTAATGTATTGATGTAATAATTTAGTAATGTATTGATGTAGTAATGTAGTAATGTATTGATGTAATAATGTAGTAATGTATTGATGTAATAATGTAGTAATGTATTGATGTAATAATGTAGTAATGCATTGATGTAATAATGTAGTAATATATTGATGTAATGTGATGTAATAATGTAGTAATGCATTGATGTAATAATGTAGTACTGTATTGATGTAGTAATGTAGTAATGTATTGATGTAATAATGTAGTAATGTATTGATGTTATAATGTAGTAATGTATTGATGTAGTAATGTAGTAATGTATTGATGTAATAATGTAGTAATGTATTGAGGTATTTATGTAGTAATGTATTGATGTAATAATGTAGTAATGCATTGATGTAATAATGTAGTAATGTATTGTTGTAGTAATGTAGTAATGTATTGATGTAATAATGTAGTAATGTATTGATGTTATAATGTAGTAATGTATTGATGTAGTAATGTAGTAATGTATTGATGTAATAATGTAGTAATGTATTGATGTAGTAATGTAGTAATGTATTGATGTAATAATGCAGTAATGTATTGATGTAATAATGTAGTAATGTATTGATGTAATAATGTATTGATGTAGTAATGCAGTAATGTATTGATGTAATAATGTAGTAATGTATTGATGTAATAATGTAGTAATGTATTGAGGTAGTAATGTAGTAATGTATTGATGTAATAATGTAGTAATGCATTGATGTAATAATGTAGTAATGTATTGATGTAATAATGTAGTAATGTATTGATGTAAAAATGTAGTAATGCATTGATGTAATAATGTAGTAATGTATTGTTGTAGTAATGTAGTAATGTATTGATGTAATAATGTAGTAATGTATTGATGTTATAATGTAGTAATGTATTGATGTAGTAATGTAGTAATGTATTGATGTAATAATGTAGTAATGTATTGATATAATAATGTAGTAATGTATTGTTGTAGTAATGTAGTAATGTATTGATGTAATAATGTAGTAATGTATTGTTGTAGTAATGTAGTAATGTATTGATGTAATAATGTAGTAATGTATTGTTGTAGTAATGTAGTAATGTATTGATGTAATAATGTAGTAATGTATTGATGTTATAATGTAGTAATGTATTGATGTAGTAATGTAGTAATGTATTGATGTAATAATGCAGTAATGTATTGATGTAATAATGTAGTAATGTATTGATGTAATTATGTAGTAATGCATTGATGTAATAATGTAGTAATGCATTGATGTAATAATGTAGTACTGTATTGATGTAGTAATGTAGTAATGTATTGATGTAATAATGTAGTAATGTATTGATGTTATAATGTAGTAATGTATTGATGTAGTAATGTAGTAATGTATTGATGTAATAATGTAGTAATGTATTGATGTAATAATGTAGTAATGCATTGATGTAATAATGTAGTAATGCATTGATGTAATAATGTAGTACTGTATTGATGTAGTAATGTAGTAATGTATTGATGTAATAATGTAGTAATGTATTGATGTTATAATGTAGTAATGTATTGATGTAGTAATGTAGTAATGCATTGATGTAATAATGTAGTAATATATTGATGTAATGTGATGTAATAATGTAGTAATGTATCGATGTAATAATGTAGTAATGCATTTATGTAATAATGTAGTAATGTATTGATGTAATAATGTAGTAATGCATTGATGTAATAATGTATTGATGTAGTAATGCAGTAATGTATTAATGTAATAATGTAGTAATGTATTGATGTAATAATGTAGTAATGTATTGAGGTAGTAATGCAGTAATGTATTGATGTAATAATGTAGTAATGCATTGATGTAATAATGTAGTAATGTATTGATGTAATAATGTAGTAATGTATTGATGTAATAATGTAGTAATGCATTGATGTAATAATGTAGTAATGCATTGATGTAATAATGTAGTAATGCATTGATGTAATAATGTAGTACTGTATTGATGTAGTAATGTAGTAATGTATTGATGTAATAATGTAGTAATGTATTGATGTTATAATGTAGTAATGTATTGATGTAGTAATGTAGTAATGTATTGATGTAATAATGTATTGATGTAGTAATGCAGTAATGTATTGATGTAATAATGTAGTAATGTATTGATGTAATAATGTAGTAATGTATTGAGGTAGTAATGTAGTAATGTATTGATGTAATAATGTAGTAATGCATTGATGTAATAATGTAGTAATGTATTGATGTAATAATGTAGTAATGTATTGATGTAATAATGTAGTAATGCATTGATGTAATAATGTAGTAATGTATTGTTGTAGTAATGTAGTAATGTATTGATGTAATAATGCAGTAATGTATTGATGTTATAATGTAGTAATGTATTGATGTAGTAATGTAGTAATGTATTGATGTAATAATGTAGTAATGTTTTGATGTAGTAATGTAGTAATGTATTGATGTAATAATGCAGTAATGTATTGATGTAATAATGTAGTAATGTATTGATGTAATTATGTAGTAATGCATTGATGTAATAATGTAGTAATGCATTGATGTAATAATGTAGTACTGTATTGATGTAGTAATGTAGTAATGTATTGATGTAATAATGTAGTAATGTATTGATGTTATAATGTAGTAATGTATTGATGTAGTAATGTAGTAATGTATTGATGTAATAATGTAGTAATGTATTGAGGTATTTATGTAGTAATGTATTGATGTAATAATGTAGTAATGCATTGATGTAATAATGTAGTAATGTATTGATGTAATAATGTAGTAATGTATTGATGTAATAATGTAGTAATGCATTGATGTAATAATGTAGTAATGTATTGTTGTAGTAATGTAGTAATGTATTGATGTAATAATGTAGTAATGTATTGATGTTATAATGTAGTAATGTATTGATGTAGTAATGTAGTAATGTATTGATGTAATAATGTAGTAATGTATTGATGTAGTAATGTAGTAATGTATTGATGTAATAATGCAGTAATGTATTGATGTAATAATGTAGTAATGTATTGATGTAATAATGTATTGATGTAGTAATGCAGTAATGTATTGATGTAATAATGTAGTAATGTATTGATGTAATAATGTAGTAATGTATTGAGGTAGTAATGTAGTAATGTATTGATGTAATAATGTAGTAATGCATTGATGTAATAATGTAGTAATGTATTGATGTAATAATGTAGTAATGTATTGATGTAATAATGTAGTAATGCATTGATGTTATAATGTAGTAATGTATTGATGTAGTAATGTAGTAATGTATTAATGTAATAATGTAGTAATGTATTGATGTAGTAATGTAGTAATGTATTGATGTAATAATGCAGTAATGTATTGATGTAATAATGTAGTAATGTATTGATGTAATTATGTAGTAATGCATTGATGTAATAATGTAGTAATGCATTGATGTAATAATGTAGTACTGTATTGATGTAGTAATGTAGTAATGTATTGATGTAATAATGTAGTAATGTATTGATGTTATAATGTAGTAATGTATTGATGTAGTAATGTAGTAATGTATTGATGTAATAATGTAGTAATGTATTGAGGTATTTATGTAGTAATGTATTGATGTAATAATGTAGTAATGCATTGATGTAATAATGTAGTAATGTATTGATGTAATAATGTAGTAATGTATTGATGTAATAATGTAGTAATGCATTGATGTAATAATGTAGTAATGTATTGATGTAGTAATGTAGTAATGTATTGATGTAATAATGTAGTAATGTATTGATGTTATAATGTAGTAATGTATTGATGTAGTAATGTAGTAATGTATTGATGTAATAATGTATTGATGTAGTAATGCAGTAATGTATTGATGTAATAATGTAGTAATGTATTGATGTAATAATGTAGTAATGTATTGAGGTAGTAATGTAGTAATGTATTGATGTAATAATGTAGTAATGCATTGATGTAATAATGTAGTAATGTATTGATGTAATAATGTAGTAATGCATTGATGTAATAATGTAGTAATGTATTGATGTAGTAATGTAGTAATGTATTGATGTAATAATGTAGTAATGTATTGATGTTATAATGTAGTAATGTATTGATGTAGTAATGTAGTAATGTATTGATGTAATAATGTAGTAATGTATTGATGTAGTAATGTAGTAATGTATTGATGTAATAATGTAGTAATGTATTGATGTAATAATGTAGTAATGCATTGATGTAATAATGTAGTAATGTATTGATGTAGTAATGTAGTAATGTATTGATGTAATAATGTAGTAATGTATTGATGTAATAATGTAGTAATGTATTGATGTAATAATGTAGTAATGTATTGATGTAGTAATGTAGTAATGTATTGATGTAATAATGTAGTAATGTATTGATGTAATAATGTAGTAATGTATTGATGTAATAATGTAGTAATGCATTGATGTAATAATGTAGTACTGTATTGATGTAGTAATGTAGTAATGTGTTGATTTAATAATGTAGTAATGTATTGATGTAATAATGTAGTAATATATTGATGTAATAATGTAGTACTGTATTGATGTAGTAATGTAGTAATGTGTTGATTTAATAATGTAGTAATGTATTGATGTAATAATGTAGTAATGTATTGATGTAATAATGTAGTAATGTATTGATGTAGTAATGTATTGATGTAGTAATGTAGTAATGTATTGATGTAATAATGTAGTAATGTATTGATGTAATAATGTAGTAATGTATTGATGTAATAATGTAGTAATGCATTGATGTAATAATGTAGTACTGTATTGATGTAGTAATGTAGTAATGTGTTGATTTAATAATGTAGTAATTTATTGATGTAATAATGTAGTAATATATTGATGTAATAATGTAGTAATATATTGATGTAATGTGATGTAATAATGTAGTAATGTATCGATGTAATAATGTAGTAATGTATTGATGTAATAATGTAGTAATGCATTGATGTAATAATTTAGTAATGTATTGATGTAATAATGTAGTAATGTATTGATGTAATAATGTAGTAATGCATTGATGTAATAATGTAGTAATGTATTGATGTAATAATGTAGTACTGTATTGATGTAGTAATGTAGTAATGTATTGATGTAATAATGTAGTAATGTATTGATGTTATAATGTAGTAATGTATTGATGTAGTAATGTAGTAATGTATTGATGTAATAATGTAGTAATGTATTGATGTAATAATTTAGTAATGTATTGATGTAGTAATGTAGTAATGTATTGATGTAATAATGTAGTAATGTATTGATGTAATAATGTAGTAATGTATTGATGTAATAATGTAGTAATGTATTGATGTTATAATGTAGTAATGTATTGATGTAGTAATGTAGTAATGTATTGATGTAATAATGTAGTAATGTATTGATGTAATAATTTAGTAATGTATTGATGTAGTAATGTAGTAATGTATTGATGTAATAATGTAGTAATGTATTGATGTAATAATGTAGTAATGTATTGATGTAATAATGTAGTAATGTATTGAGGTAGTAATGCAGTAATGTATTGATGTAATAATGTAGTAATGCATTGATGTAATAATGCAGTAATGTATTGATGTAATAATGTAGTAATGTATTGATGTAATAATGTAGTAATGCATTGATGTAATAATGTAGTAATGCATTGATGTAATAATGTAGTACTGTATTGATGTAGTAATGTAGTAATGTATTGATGTAATAATGTAGTAATGTATTGATGTTATAATGTAGTAATGTATTGATGTAGTAATGTAGTAATGTATTGATGTAATAATGTATTGATGTAGTAATGCAGTAATGTATTGATGTAATAATGTAGTAATGTATTGATGTAATAATGTAGTAATGTATTGAGGTAGTAATGTAGTAATGTATTGATGTAATAATGTAGTAATGCATTGATGTAATAATGTAGTAATGTATTGATGTAATAATGTAGTAATGTATTGATGTAATAATGTAGTAATGCATTGATGTAATAATGTAGTAATGTATTGTTGTAGTAATGTAGTAATGCATTGATGTAATAATGTAGTAATGTATTGATGTTATAATGTAGTAATGTATTGATGTAGTAATGTAGTAATGTATTGATGTAATAATGTAGTAATGTATTGATGTAGTAATGTAGTAATGTATTGATGTAATAATGCAGTAATGTATTGATGTAATAATGTAGTAATGTATTGATGTAATTATGTAGTAATGCATTGATGTAATAATGTAGTAATGCATTGATGTAATAATGTAGTACTGTATTGATGTAGTAATGTAGTAATGTATTGATGTAATAATGTAGTAATGTATTGATGTTATAATGTAGTAATGTATTGATGTAGTAATGTAGTAATGTATTGATGTAATAATGTAGTAATGTATTGAGGTATTTATGTAGTAATGTATTGATGTAATAATGTAGTAATGCATTGATGTAATAATGTAGTAATGTATTGTTGTAGTAATGTAGTAATGTATTGATGTAATAATGTAGTAATGTATTGATGTTATAATGTAGTAATGTATTGATGTAGTAATGTAGTAATGTATTGATGTAATAATGTAGTAATGTATTGATGTAGTAATGTAGTAATGTATTGATGTAATAATGCAGTAATGTATTGATGTAATAATGTAGTAATGTATTGATGTAATAATGTATTGATGTAGTAATGCAGTAATGTATTGATGTAATAATGTAGTAATGTATTGATGTAATAATGTAGTAATGTATTGAGGTAGTAATGTAGTAATGTATTGATGTAATAATGTAGTAATGCATTGATGTAATAATGTAGTAATGTATTGATGTAATAATGTAGTAATGTATTGATGTAATAATGTAGTAATGCATTGATGTAATAATGTAGTAATGTATTGTTGTAGTAATGTAGTAATGTATTGATGTAATAATGTAGTAATGTATTGATGTTATAATGTAGTAATGTATTGATGTAGTAATGTAGTAATGTATTGATGTAATAATGTAGTAATGTATTGATATAATAATGTAGTAATGTATTGTTGTAGTAATGTAGTAATGTATTGATGTAATAATGTAGTAATGTATTGTTGTAGTAATGTAGTAATGTATTGATGTAATAATGTAGTAATGTATTGTTGTAGTAATGTAGTAATGTATTGATGTAATAATGTAGTAATGTATTGATGTTATAATGTAGTAATGTATTGATGTAGTAATGTAGTAATGTATTGATGTAATAATGCAGTAATGTATTGATGTAATAATGTAGTAATGTATTGATGTAATTATGTAGTAATGCATTGATGTAATAATGTAGTAATGCATTGATGTAATAATGTAGTACTGTATTGATGTAGTAATGTAGTAATGTATTGATGTAATAATGTAGTAATGTATTGATGTTATAATGTAGTAATGTATTGATGTAGTAATGTAGTAATGTATTGATGTAATAATGTAGTAATGTATTGATGTAATAATGTAGTAATGTATTGATGTTATAATGTAGTAATGTATTGATGTAGTAATGTAGTAATGTATTGATGTAATAATGTAGTAATGTATTGATGTAATAATTTAGTAATGTATTGATGTAGTAATGTAGTAATGTATTGATGTAATAATGTAGTAATGTATTGATGTAATAATGTAGTAATGCATTGATGTAATAATGTAGTAATATATTGATGTAATGTGATGTAATAATGTAGTAATGTATCAATGTAATAATGTAGTAATGCATTGATGTAATAATGTAGTAATGTATTGATGTAATAATGTAGTAATGCATTGATGTAATAATGTATTGATGTAGTAATGCAGTAATGTATTAATGTAATAATGTAGTAATGTATTGATGTAATAATGTAGTAATGTATTGAGGTAGTAATGCAGTAATGTATTGATGTAATAATGTAGTAATGCATTGATGTAATAATGTAGTAATGTATTGATGTAATAATGTAGTAATGTATTGATGTAAAAATGTAGTAATGCATTGATGTAATAATGTAGTAATGCATTGATGTAATAATGTAGTACTGTATTGATGTAGTAATGTAGTAATGTATTGATGTAATAATGTAGTAATGTATTGATGTTATAATGTAGTAATGTATTGATGTAGTAATGTAGTAATGTATTGATGTAATAATGTATTGATGTAGTAATGCAGTAATGTATTGATGTAATAATGTAGTAATGCATTGATGTAATAATGTAGTAATGTATTGTTGTAGTAATGTAGTAATGTATTGATGTAATAATGTAGTAATGTATTGATGTTATAATGTAGTAATGTATTGATGTAGTAATGTAGTAATGTATTGATGTAATAATGTAGTAATGTATTGATGTAGTAATGTAGTAATGTATTGATGTAATAATGCAGTAATGTATTGATGTAATAATGTAGTAATGTATTGATGTAATAATGTAGTAATGTATTGATGTAATAATGTAGTAATGTATTGATGTAATAATGTAGTAATGCATTGATGTAATAATGTAGTACTGTATTGATGTAGTAATGTAGTAATGTGTTGATTTAATAATGTAGTAATGTATTGATGTAATAATGTAGTAATATATTGATGTAATAATGTAGTAATATATTGATGTAATGTGATATAATAATGTAGTAATGTATCGATGTAATAATGTAGTAATGTATTGATGTAATAATGTAGTAATGCATTGATGTAATAATTTAGTAATGTATTGATGTAATAATGTAGTAATGCATTGATGTAATAATGTAGTAATGTATTGATGTAATAATGTAGTAATGCATTGATGTAATAATTTAGTAATGCATTGATGTAATAATGCAGTAATGTATTGATGTAATAATGTAGTAATGTATTGATGTAGTAATGTAGTAATGTATTGATGTAGTAATGTAGTAATGTATTGATGTAGTAATGTAGTAATGTATTGATGTAATAATGTAGTAATGTATTGATGTTATAATGTAGTAATGTATTGATTTAGTAATGTAGTAATGTATTGATGTAGTAATGTAGTAATGTATTGATGTAGTAATGTAGTAATATATTGATGTAATAATGTAGTAATATATTGATGTAATGTGATGTAATAATGTAGTAATGTATCGATGTAATAATGTAGTAATGTATTGATGTAATAATGTAGTAATGCATTGATGTAATAATTTAGTAATGTATTGATGTAATAATGTAGTAATGCATTGATGTAATAATGTAGTAATGTATTGTTGTAGTAATGTAGTAATGTATTGATGTAATAATGTAGTAATGTATTGATGTTATAATGTAGTAATGTATTGATGTAGTAATGTAGTAATGTATTGATGTAATAATGTAGTAATGTATTGATGTAGTAATGTAGTAATGTATTGATGTAATAATGCAGTAATGTATTGATGTAATAATGTAGTAATGTATTGATGTAATAATGTATTGATGTAGTAATGCAGTAATGTATTGATGTAATAATGTAGTAATGTATTGATGTAATAATGTAGTAATGTATTGAGGTAGTAATGTAGTAATGTATTGATGTAATAATGTAGTAATGCATTGATGTAATAATGTAGTAATGTATTGATGTAATAATGTAGTAATGTATTGATGTAATAATGTAGTAATGCATTGATGTAATAATGTAGTAATGTATTGTTGTAGTAATGTAGTAATGTATTGATGTAATAATGTAGTAATGTATTGATGTTATAATGTAGTAATGTATTGATGTAGTAATGTAGTAATGTATTGATGTAATAATGTAGTAATGTATTGATATAATAATGTAGTAATGTATTGTTGTAGTAATGTAGTAATGTATTGATGTAATAATGTAGTAATGTATTGTTGTAGTAATGTAGTAATGTATTGATGTAATAATGTAGTAATGTATTGTTGTAGTAATGTAGTAATGTATTGATGTAATAATGTAGTAATGTATTGATGTTATAATGTAGTAATGTATTGATGTAGTAATGTAGTAATGTATTGATGTAATAATGCAGTAATGTATTGATGTAATAATGTAGTAATGTATTGATGTAATTATGTAGTAATGCATTGATGTAATAATGTAGTAATGCATTGATGTAATAATGTAGTACTGTATTGATGTAGTAATGTAGTAATGTATTGATGTAATAATGTAGTAATGTATTGATGTTATAATGTAGTAATGTATTGATGTAGTAATGTAGTAATGTATTGATGTAATAATGTAGTAATGTATTGATGTAATAATGTAGTAATGTATTGATGTTATAATGTAGTAATGTATTGATGTAGTAATGTAGTAATGTATTGATGTAATAATGTAGTAATGTATTGATGTAATAATTTAGTAATGTATTGATGTAGTAATGTAGTAATGTATTGATGTAATAATGTAGTAATGTATTGATGTAATAATGTAGTAATGCATTGATGTAATAATGTAGTAATATATTGATGTAATGTGATGTAATAATGTAGTAATGTATCAATGTAATAATGTAGTAATGCATTGATGTAATAATGTAGTAATGTATTGATGTAATAATGTAGTAATGCATTGATGTAATAATGTATTGATGTAGTAATGCAGTAATGTATTAATGTAATAATGTAGTAATGTATTGATGTAATAATGTAGTAATGTATTGAGGTAGTAATGCAGTAATGTATTGATGTAATAATGTAGTAATGCATTGATGTAATAATGTAGTAATGTATTGATGTAATAATGTAGTAATGTATTGATGTAAAAATGTAGTAATGCATTGATGTAATAATGTAGTAATGCATTGATGTAATAATGTAGTACTGTATTGATGTAGTAATGTAGTAATGTATTGATGTAATAATGTAGTAATGTATTGATGTTATAATGTAGTAATGTATTGATGTAGTAATGTAGTAATGTATTGATGTAATAATGTATTGATGTAGTAATGCAGTAATGTATTGATGTAATAATGTAGTAATGCATTGATGTAATAATGTAGTAATGTATTGTTGTAGTAATGTAGTAATGTATTGATGTAATAATGTAGTAATGTATTGATGTTATAATGTAGTAATGTATTGATGTAGTAATGTAGTAATGTATTGATGTAATAATGTAGTAATGTATTGATGTAGTAATGTAGTAATGTATTGATGTAATAATGCAGTAATGTATTGATGTAATAATGTAGTAATGTATTGATGTAATAATGTAGTAATGTATTGATGTAATAATGTAGTAATGTATTGATGTAATAATGTAGTAATGCATTGATGTAATAATGTAGTACTGTATTGATGTAGTAATGTAGTAATGTGTTGATTTAATAATGTAGTAATGTATTGATGTAATAATGTAGTAATATATTGATGTAATAATGTAGTAATATATTGATGTAATGTGATATAATAATGTAGTAATGTATCGATGTAATAATGTAGTAATGTATTGATGTAATAATGTAGTAATGCATTGATGTAATAATTTAGTAATGTATTGATGTAATAATGTAGTAATGCATTGATGTAATAATGTAGTAATGTATTGATGTAATAATGTAGTAATGCATTGATGTAATAATTTAGTAATGCATTGATGTAATAATGCAGTAATGTATTGATGTAATAATGTAGTAATGTATTGATGTAGTAATGTAGTAATGTATTGATGTAGTAATGTAGTAATGTATTGATGTAGTAATGTAGTAATGTATTGATGTAATAATGTAGTAATGTATTGATGTTATAATGTAGTAATGTATTGATTTAGTAATGTAGTAATGTATTGATGTAGTAATGTAGTAATGTATTGATGTAGTAATGTAGTAATATATTGATGTAATAATGTAGTAATATATTGATGTAATGTGATGTAATAATGTAGTAATGTATCGATGTAATAATGTAGTAATGTATTGATGTAATAATGTAGTAATGCATTGATGTAATAATTTAGTAATGTATTGATGTAATAATGCAGTAATGTATTGATGTAATAATGCAGTAATGTATTGATGTAATAATGTAGTAATGTATTGATGTAGTAATGTAGTACTGTATTGATGTAGTAATGTAGTAATGTATTGATGTAGTAATGTAGTAATGTATTGATGTTATAATGTAGTAATGTATTGATGTAGTAATGTAGTAATGTATTGATGTAGTAATGTAGTAATGTATTGATGTAGTAATGTAGTAATGCATTGATGTAATAATGTAGTAATGTATTGATGTTATAATGTAGTAATGTATTGATGTAGTAATGTAGTAATGTATTGATGTAATAATGTAGTAATGTATTGATGTAGTAATGTAGTAATGTATTGATGTAATAATGTAGTAATGTATTGATGTAATAATGTAGTAATGCATTGATGTAATAATGTAGTAATGCATTGATGTAATAATGTAGTACTGTATTGATGTATTGATGTAGTAATGTAGTAATGTATTGATGTAATAATGTAGTAATGTATTGATGTTATAATGTTGTAATGTATTGATGTAGTAATGTAGTAATGTATTGATGTAATAATGTAGTAATGTATTGATGTAATAATTTAGTAATGTATTGATGTAGTAATGTAGTAATGTATTGATGTAATAATGTAGTAATGTATTGATGTAATAATGTAGTAATGCATTGATGTAATAATGTAGTACTGTATTGATGTAGTAATGTAGTAATGTGTTGATTTAATAATGTAGTAATGTATTGATGTAATAATGTAGTAATATATTGATGTAATAATGTAGTAATATATTGATGTAATGTGATGTAATAATGTAGTAATGTATCGATGTAATAATGTAGTAATGTATTGATGTAATAATGTAGTAATGCATTGATGTAATAATGTAGTAATGTATTGATGTAATAATGTAGTACTGTATTGATGTAGTAATGTAGTAATGTGTTGATTTAATAATGTAGTAATGTATTGATGTAATAATGTAGTAATATATTGATGTAATAATGTAGTAATATATTGATGTAATGTGATGTAATAATGTAGTAATGTATTGATGTAATAATGTAGTAATGTATTGATTTAATAATGTAGTAATGTATTGATGTAATGTGATGTAATAATGTACTGATGTAATCTAGTAATGTACTGAGGTAGTAATGCAGTAAAGTAATAATGTAGTAAAGTATTAATTTAGTATTGTAGTAGATTATATAATAATGTATTAATGCAGTAAAGTAATAATGTAGTAAAGTATTAATTTAGTATTGTAGTAGATTATATAATAATGTATTAATGCAGTAATGTAATAATGTAGCCATGTAATGATGGCACTAATGTAGTAATCAATGAAGGTAACACTTATATTAATGTAATAATGTAATAATTAATGAAGGTAATAATGTAGTAATGTAATAATTTAATAATGTAGTAATGTAGTAGCCTAATGTAATTATGTAATAATATAGTAAAACGCTGGTATTACTCACGTTGCCATGGTAACGTGTTCACAGGAGCTTGATGATGGAGCAGCGTCTGAGTTCTCTGGATGATAGAAAAACTAGTCAGTAACCTTCACTTCCTGTCAGCTGTTCTGGGTAACCGACAGGATTAAACACAAAAATTCTGCCATTTAAAGTTGGTGAGAGCTCAGAGTGATGATGAATCAGCTGTTTATGCTGATTTTATGTTACAAAACATGTTTTGTGTATGTACAGGCTATGTCTGACTAACGGCAACAAACTGCATCTACCAAAGGAAAAGAATAGATGATTAAGTCTTAGCCTTTCATAAATATAGATAAAGTTTGCAGAATTAACTCATACATATTTTTTTATCTTTGTAAATGGTAAGCCAGCAGCTGGTTAGCTTAGCTTAGCATAGGAATTTAGGGGAAATAGCTAACCTGGCTCTGTCCAAAGGTAACAAAATCCACCTACCAGCACCAACTGAAGATAAATCACAAAGATATAATTGTTGAACATTATAAACTGTTATTACACGGCGTTGTTGAATACTCGAGTCTGATTGGTCAATCATGGCGTTCTATGGTCTGTTATTTCTGTATAATAGACAGTTGCTATGTATAACAGACCGTTGCTACATATAACAGGCCGTTGCTACGTATAACAGACCGTTGCTACGTATAGCAGACCGTTGCTACGTATAACAGGCCGTTGCTACGTATAACAGACCGTTGCTACGTATAACAGACCGTTGCTACGTATAACAGACCGTTGCTGTGTATAACAGACCGTTGCTACGTATAACAGACCGTTGCTACATATAACAGACCGTTGCTGTGTATAACAGACCGTTGCTACATATAACAGACCGTTGCTGTGTATAACAGACCGTTGCTATGTATAACAGACCGTTGACAGACCTCCGCTTCGTGTTCGGGTCCAGCATCGCCCTGTCGGGGATCCTTTCACATCAAACCTGCTAGCTCTACATTATCCTTTACCTATTAATAACTCACAAACAACCTTCATCTTTTGAATCTATTTTTTTCTAATATGGTTTTAAAATATATAAAATATTTAATTTTACATGTTTTACTGGGAACTGTAAAATATTAGATATAGACCAGTATTGAAACAGTGATGAGCTCTTTTTATTTATTTCTGTTGTAAAATAAAAGTGTTGTTAAATTCTGCTTCTGTCTGTCTGGAAGAAAATCTAAAAACTGAATTCTGAATGAAAACTCAATTAAAGAAAACAATTGTTAACTTAAAGTAGCATCTTCAGTTATTATTATTATTATTATTATTATTATTATTATTATTATTATTATCTGGTGATAACTGCTGATGGGAACATTTTAAAGAGTTCTTACCTGTGCTGTTGGTCTCTGATGAGGATGATGATGATGATGATGATGAGGAGGATGAGGAGGATGAGGAGGAGACAGCAGAGAGCAGTCTATGTTCATGGTTTATATACTGTATCAGCAGAGAGGCGGACCCGCTGTGGTCACATGATTTCACTGAAACATAGAGGCCACCGTCACAGTCAGCCAGTCAGGTTGCCCAAACATCAGGTAATAGAACTGTAACCTCGGGGTCCGCACCAGGACAAGCTGAGACACCATGTCTTCTCCTGGACTGTCCACCCAGCCAAACACAGCAGATCATTTAGTTATTGATCATTCAAAGGGACACATATTGCGTTCGAGTCTCATGATCACAAGAATGTCCAAAATTCCCAAACAAGAAGAGCAACTCCTGATGTTACACAACCGTGGCTTTTAATACCTTGAAAACAGTCCCTGGAACGTCATGCTTTGTTGAAGAGAATTTAATCAAAAGATGTTCATGTGCTTTTCCGTGCTACATCTGATAACTGACTTTGATTGACTTAACAAGTAAACAACATTCTTTCTCTTTTAGCTCTGTTTTTGTTCTCCACCTACTCCTGAGGAAAATATCTGCCTCTTTCTCTGCTAAACGCTCCACTTTGTTCACCAGCTGGTCTCTAACTGAGTCTGCTGTAGTGAACAGAGGAATATTCAGGAGGAGCTGTGAGTGTCTTACTAAACTTAACTTAACTCAATTTATTTTTGGATTTAGTTTTAAAGGGACTGTTAGTAAGAATCCTAAATGTGTTGTTAACAGCTTCACCTGTGTCCGTTAAGTCAACTAAAGTCAGCGTCCTGTTGCTGGCGCTTGTGCTCGCTCTACATAGACATGAAGGAGCATCGCTCAACACAGTGAGGAGACACACGTCAGCTAAAAGCACAATATCACTCTATATTTCAGCTGCTTGGCAGTAATGTTAGCTGACCAGACCAAGGTCTCTCCATGAATCAATGCTGATCCTAGTGTTGGCTTTTCCCGCCTCAGCCTCCCGACCGCGGCCGGAGGGAACGGGGGAGACGATAACGTTTCTCTCTGCGGAGCCCCGTCACTTCACAAGACACGGGAAACCTCTGTTGGTCTGGAGGAGCTGCAGCAGTTATTTCTGCACAAACGTCCACTGAACATTCACTAGATATTCTCAGAGCTAAACTAACTCTTCTGCAGTGTGGAGTGAGCAGCATGCACGTGAGAGGTGGAGAGAGAGAGAGAGAGAAGGAGCGTGGTGTGTGAGTGAAGGCAGGCAGAGGAGCAGAGAAGCAGAGGAGCAGAGACTCCGGTCCTGGAGACCAAAGCTACGGTCTCCCCCGCGTCCTCCGACCGCGGCCAACACTGTTTAACAGCTTCACTAGATACAACCAAGAGGTTTTGGTGCTTCACTGGAGTTTGTGTTGGAGTCTGAGTCTGAACAGCGGAGACACACGAGAGACCATGAGACACCGACCAGCAATGAGTTATACCTGAACAAGTTACAAACAGAACCTTTAATAACTGAACACTGATTCTTAGGACAAGCTGCTCTCCTTCACCGTGGCTGCTTGTTAATCAGTAGATCACCATGATGCTTCCAGTGCTGCTGTTCTCAATGTGGTCCACCACATTTTGGATCAGGTCTAATCGTCCTCGGACCAAGTCTGACTTTCACTAGATCCCTTTAGTAGGTTTTCAACGGGTCTGTTTTGGTTCAGGTCTTAAATTTAGGACCTCTGAAGTTCTTTAGAAAGGAGAGCAGACAGTGAACTTTATGTGACATTTGCACAAAGGACATATTTAGTTTCTCTTTTTAAGGTGTGAAACTGGCACACAGTTATAGTTTTACCAGTCGGTGCAGATTAGAAGGCGGATATAGGAAACTTCTCTGGTTCACTGAGCTCCATCACGACTGAATCTGTCTGCTGGGAATAAAAGCGATGAAGAGATTAAAGCACAAGTTGAAGTCAAAACAACGAACACATCTTCAGATAATATCTTATCAGGTAACACCACAGTCACGATTCATAAAGGTGATGCTGAAATGTAAAAGGTTAGTTCAGGTCAGTGCTGTGTCCTCAGAAAACATTCTCACCAGTATTTAATGTGTAAAACATCAATGTCTATATTTCCATAGTTTCACCTACATTCATTCAGATGTAGAGACACATGTCCGACCTCAGCAGAAGCCCAACCGCCTTCCGCTCTGCTGCTGTACCACAATTTCTAAAGCTATACTAATACACTTTGTGCACGTGTCACAATAAATCTGTTTCAATGTAAACGTAGTGGTAGAACGTAGTAGTAAATGTACACTTTGGGACTTTATAAAAACGTCTTAAAACGCCTTAAAACGTTCAAATTGGACGAGCTAACGCACTGTAGGGATTTGGCAGTAACAGGTTTGGTTATCAGCAAATTAATTAATAAATAATAATAGAATTATTAATATTAATAAAGATTATCAATAAACATTATTAATAAACGGGGCACCACCCTGGAATCAGGGACCAATAACCAAAACGTTAATATAGTCTCATTATATATGCTAAACTATCAATTTGGAACGTTGATTAATAATTAAATTAATAACTATAACCAAAATAGATAGTAAAGGTTGAAGGATATCGGAGTTCTTGACATAGCAGAGGTTGGCATTATTCACTCTTGTACAACATTAAACAGACCAGCAGGTATATTCCACAAACATTTATTTACAAGATAATAAAGGTTTAAAACACAATATTAATCTAACTAAATAACTAAACTAAACAAACCAAACAAAGTGTGTGTGTGTGTGTGTGTGTGTGTGTGTGTGAGAGAGAGAGAGAGAGAGAGAGAGAGAGAGAGAGAGAGAGAGAGAGAGGGAGAGAGAGAGACAAGATGGCTTCTTGTCTCAAGATGTCTGCATGGCCTACAGACAAAAGGGGCAAGCACTGTAAAACTACAAAGATGGCAGGATCAAAGATGGCCACCAACATGTCACCACATGGCCTCTTTGTTCTTCGGAGCACATGTGCTCAGGAAGGACAGAGTGATGTGGGGTTAAGATTATCTGAAGCTGTATGTTTATGTTTAAAACTAATTCACAGTTTGTGTATGTGATCTTAATGTGTGTCAGATATACAGTAGGTTAGAAAAGATGGTTAGTTTGCATGAAAGACCTTGTCTATGTGAAGCATAAACTAAACACATCAGATGTGACGAAGCCAGTTACCCAAATAACCACAAATAATATCACAACAGTTAAACTCAATGAATAACATTAAACCAAATCAATACAAGTACATTCTAGAAATCAAAGTTGAACAGTCTTGCTCAGCCATGTGTAATTGCTACTGCTAAGGTAAGCCCAGTACGTTACCGATCCATGGAAGAAAAGGGTTTGTGATTCCATGTGTTGAAGTTGTGGTTCAAAGTCAAAGATGTCGTCTTTGCTGTGCAGATTGGAGGAAGCTGATCGCTCCAATACTTCTTCTCAGCAGCTTGATAGCTTGGTGCTAACTTCCTTGCGGTTGTTGCTTGAAGTTAGTTGGTCAAAAGTCAGGCTCTCGCGTCCTCTGCTTAGAGGTTCCTTGTGTTCCTATGGCTGTTTCCTAACAGGCCATAGATCAGAGCAGCAGCTCACCTCCACAGGTCAGCTGGGGTGAGGAGAAGGTGAAGAAAGAGGAGGAACAAAGAGATTCCTCTGGTTTTGTCCTGGATGAATTTCACACCTATGTGTGAATGTTACAGTAGCCAATGGCTACTGAGCTGAGTCCACAGCCAATGGCTGCATGACTCAAGGATCCTGAGAAGCATAGTTCATTGTCTTTGCCACCAGTAATGGTGGGTCCCTACAGCACAAACGCCTTAAAACATTAACAATGGACGAGCTAACGCACAAAATCCTTAAAACGTTAAAAATTGGACTCGCTAATGTGGTATATTTTCAGGTCTGATGCCGGACTGAGAGGCCCCTAATTAAAAACATATGTGAAAGAAGTAGGGCAAAGGCCAGGGGCTGAAAGATAAACATGTAGGAGAATACCTAAGACATGAGTTCATATCTTAGCTCGGTGATTGGAGGGCCTGAACCCGATATAAGGTGGGCGCGGGCCCCCAAGCTGCAGGACTTTCATATTCGACTGGAGGCCTCCGGACTGCTCGCGACGTCCGTATGACATGTGTGGCTTGTTTGTAATAAACTCTATTTTACCAGCAAGAACAGTGTCCTCGGAGCATCCTTCATCATCACTTCAACAGCACTGTCGCAGAAAAGATATGACATAATTTGGCGTCACGAGACAGGATCGGAGGTGACCATCAGCACAACTTCACAGAACGGTGAGATCACTCATTGAATGCTGGTCATTAATTGGGGCTGTTATGTGGAGTTGTTTGGACACACCGTAAATTAAGAACCTTCTGGTTATAGACATGTACTGTTGATTTGATGTTTAAAGTGAGGCTCCGTGCTAAATTTAATGAAAAAAGGGGGAATGAATAGAGAAAAGATATAAAGGGAAGAAAAGAAGTATGAGAAATACAAGGAATAGTTTAGAATAGCTTTATGGTAACGATAAGGT
Organism: Sebastes fasciatus; assembly: GCF_043250625.1. NCBI lineage: Eukaryota > Metazoa > Chordata > Actinopteri > Perciformes > Sebastidae > Sebastes > Sebastes fasciatus. Next base: position 79,388 of record NC_133813.1, read on the forward strand.
GGTTAAAAAGTATCGTGCAGGATTAATGAAGAGGGGCCCTAAACTTCTTAACGGTAAGACGCATGCATATTAGCCACTGCGTAACGATGGCTCTGACATAGTCCGGAATTAACTTAGAAAGACAAAATTGGGAAACCTGGATCCAGGTAATTTGAATAAATAAATGTAAAGAGTGTTAAGAGAGATAAGGAAATAAAGGAAATAAAGGAAATAAAGGAAATGATCATATGACAAGCCGCAAATCGGATAGGATAGGGCCCTCAGGTGAGGAGCATTGTAGTATGGGCCAAATTAAAACCTGAAACAACATCTGATGGTCAGTTAATAACTGGAGAGTGTAGAATCACAATTCGATTGACAGTTACCACTCTGACGCTGTTGACGAACGGTGATTCAAGAAGTAGCTTCTCGTCGAAAATTTTACATCTCATGGGTAGCAGAAATTTTACGAGAAAAAGTAAGGAAATAGCGGCAGAAAGCATGCATAGGAATATATCTAAAAGTTCAAGTGAAGAAAATGTGGGTGCGTGTTTACTTTGGGATGGAAGGGTGCAGTTGAGAAAAATGGGTGTGCGTTGGAGTCTGGATGTATGTGCGTTGGAGTTTTGGAGTGAAAAAAAAAAAAAAAAAAAAAAAAAAAAAGGTGGGGGTGTGTTTACTTTGAGGGGAGCAGAAGGGAAAATGTGGGTGCGTAAATGTGTGTGTGACATTTGGCTGCTGATGGAGTCCAGATGTGGGCCATAAAATGGTTAGAAGACTAATGATGTATTGTATAAAACCATGAGCTTCTGTTTCCAGAAGACTAAATTAATTAAATAATGTAAAACATAAGCTGTTGATTGTGGGAATTGCTCTGGATCAGAGATCGAAGCGCACCCTCTCTGGATCTCCGCTGTCACTCACGCCGTTGGGCGTGATGACACGGCCGGTAGGAGTGGACGCTTGTTTTCTCTGCAAAAGAGGGACTTCCGGGAGATACAGTAAAAGAATAAAACGATGAGCCACTGAAATGAGCCTGGTTACGATAAACGCATACACATAAGATAATAACTATAAACCAGGACAAATAAAGTGGAGTTGTGTAACTGCAGTACCCGTATAACCCTTGGAAAAGAATAGAAACATATAATAATAAGAATAAAGAATGTATAAAACCATGAACTTCGTTTAAGAAGGGTAGTGATTGAAACCCTCTCTCTCTCTCTCTCTCTCTCTCTCTCTCTCTTCCCAAAATTCCTTTCGATGACCCTTTCTTGGGAGATACAGAAAATTCCTTTGCCATTTGAACTGTTTGGTCCAGTGGGGTTCTTTAATGTTTAGATAAGGGGTTTAAGTTAGGAATATAATGTATGATGCTGTTAAAGGGACCTATGGGTTCACAAGAGACTAAAGCATTGCCTGTTATGTCATTTATGGTGAGTGAGAATTGAGACGGGAGGCAAGGCAGAGGGCCGGCACATCACGGAGGGTGGATTGCTGACGTCGACTTGGAAGGCTTTCCAGGTCAATCTACTAAAAAGGCCGGTACAACTTATACACAAACTCTTTAACAAAAACAAAACCTGCATTTCCATATGTGTATGTGTTCTCAGTCATAAGCAATATTGATGGTACACATATAGACCTGCTTTCATTTATTAAGCCTAAGAGGAAACTGACCTGCTCAGTTAGGAGAAATAAATAAATGAATTAATAAAAAACTTGGCAACGGATTGATCAGTTAATGCATTTGATTAATTAATGGCATATGATTGTTTAGTCTAACCTCTGCTGACAATTACAGATGTTCATTTATGTTATGGTGCGTAGTCTGTCTGATCTGTGATGTGGTGGACATTCAAGGTGGTGACTGTTTGAAGATTTGAGCTGAATATTGATTGATTAGATAACTGGTTGTTTATTGATTGATTGATTAGATGACTGGTTAATTTGTTGGTTAACTGATTAGTTGGATAAATGGATAAATTGTTGATTGACTGATTGGTTGGTTGATTAATTGGTTAATTGGTTGATTTGATAATTGGTTAATTGGTTGATTGGTTAATTGATAATTGGTTAATTGGTTGATTGGTTAATTGGTTAATTGGTTAATTGGATAATGGGTTAATTGATTAATTGGTTAATTGGTTAATTGATTAATTGGGTAATTGGATTTCAAAAAAAAAAAAATAAAGGGGGGAAGTAATCTAAGCCTTGAGTAGTTTTAATTTCAGCAATTACTTCTTGAAGTACAATAACGGAACATAAGGAAGCCGTTATAATGGGGAAGAAGAACACTAAAAATCCGAAAGTAATCACTCCTGTTGAGATAGTACAGAAGAATAATCCTTTAATTAGGGGCATCGCAAACATTGCAAAAATATCGGAAAAATGGCACAAACGCTGGCCTGAAATTGACCAACCATGGCCAATAGAGGGGACGCTTAACCCAGATGTAATTGGAATAATGCTAGTACTTGTATCGACATACAAAGCCGAGCAAAAGAAGGGAAAAAAGGGGATAAAACGCAAAGAGAAGAGGCAAGTGGAGCTTGGCATTCTCCAGTTATTTGAAGATGAGGGACAGAAACTGATCAAAGCTGCAAACGATAAGAGGGATAAAGTTGAAGAAGAAATAAAACAAAACACAGAACAAACAGAAAAACTAAGGAAAGACACCAATTCATCGTTCTCACACATGAACCCTGTGAAGGGACCACCACCCTATGAGGTAAAGACGGAGGCTAAGAAAATCTATCCTCAAATCCCGGTGATCAGTCAGGAAGGTGACTACCGTATCAGAAACGAGGAGGACAGAATAATAGAAACAGGACGAGCGGAGACAACTATAACGATGTATCCAAGATCCAAAAGTAAGAGTAAAACAAAGTTTGGGTCTAGGAGGCAAAAGCGGGACCATGGAAACGAGAGTGACCAAAGCGATCAGGAAGGGTGCAGAGGAGGATATGACCCTGAAGTCAGGCGGATGTTGGCAAGAGCGGAAATAAGAGGAAATGATAACTCTGATGACAGTGAGGATGAAGAGGGCCAGGAAGAGGGCCATGAAGAGGATGCACGGAAAACTATGAGAGAAATCGAAAGAAGCATAGAGGAATGCTTTTCATGCTTGGATAGAAGTCCCAGCCCTGATCGCCAAGGAACGTTGGAAGAACAATTGGAGGAACTGTATAGACAGAAAAAAGAGTTACAGAAGAAGAGCTCCCCAAAACCAGCTATGAGATATGCATTGCGCTCAAGAAACAAGAAGGAGACTGGAAAAATCTGTCCAGTCATTATCCGAGGACGGAAGTTGGAGTACAAGCCTTGGCAGAATACAGATATGTCAAACATACGCGAAAAGTTACCTACTCTTGAAGATGGAGCACATCCTTGGATTTCGAAGTTGGAAGAAATCACAGTGGGAGAGCAACTGGCCATGGGAGATATAAAGAGACTCTTGGCCTGCCTCATTGGAATTCACGCTATGGAAGAGATTCTACAGAAAGCTGGACTTAATCGATATGTGGGAACTGCTGTGAATGATTCAGAGCTGTTTGCTGCAAGTAGAGGCCAAGTGTGCAGGGCGCTGAAAGACACATTTCCGACAAACGTACATCCTGACAATATTTTTATTGATCCACTGGGACAAGAGGAAAACCCGAGGGCCTATGTGTCGAGAGTTCATCAAGTGTGGAGAAGTATCACAGGAAATGACCCGGATTTGAATCAAATGGAGCAGTCGATTTTGCGAACCAGAATACAGAAGGGGTTGCCCCTGCCAGTGAGAAGCAAATTGGCAGAGGTGGTTGGTCTTGGAAGCATGGAAAAGAGGGTTTATGCGGCTCATATAGCCCACCAAGTTGAGCTGTATAGGAAAAAGGAACATGATCAAAAAGACCAGGACCAAGAGACCCTCAGGAAACTTAATCAAATACAACTGACGGATAACAAGAGGATGGAGAAGAAGCAGGCTCTGGTTATGCAGAATCAGGCTCCACTAAATCAAATAGTACCACTACCACAGCCGAACCAGGTTCAGCTCCAAGCGTTCCAGCCACCGCCGGTGGTTCCAGTTGTCACCTACCCACAGCCAGCCTTTGATCAAGCGCAGACCTGGAGAGGAAGAGATCAAAGAAATTTCGGAAGAGGAGGAAGGTTTAATCCAAACTTTCAACAGCAATCAACCGGATGTTATACTTGTGGACAACAAGGCCATTTCGCTCGCGAGTGCAACAGGCCCGGAGGAAACATCAGAGGAGGAAACTTCAGAGGAGGATTCAGGGGAGGATTCAGGGGCCAATCAAGGTCACCCAGAGGACCGGTGAACCCTTACAGGGGCCCGGAACCTGGTTACTAGGGGTGCCCGGAAGACTCGAGAGGGGGGTGTCAGCTGGTAGTATCAGGGCCGGAGGAAGATCCAACAATAGAGGTAAAAGTAAATAATCGTCCAGTGGAAGTGATGGCGGACAGCGGAGCTGCTTTTACCTGTATTCGGCCTGAAGATGCTATACATCTCCCCATGTCTGATCAATTGATTCGGACAATCGGGTTCGAGGGAGTAAAACAGCTAGTTCCTCTCACTAAACCAATCGAGATCAGCTATAAAAAGAAGAAGATCACGTTACCCATATTGGTATCAGGACATACACCTATTGCGCTTTTGGGAAGAGATGCTATGTGTAAATTGGGGTGTACAATAAAATGCACGCCAGACGGCTGTCTGGTGGAAATGCCGAACGAGAGGGTTCACCAATTATTGATGACAACAGAGACTGGAGCGTCGTCAGTATTTTGGATTGGAAATCTCAGTGCAGATTTTTTTGAGCCGGTTAAGTTGTGGGAAAAGTTTATCACCGCAAATATGCCCGACGCAAAGCTTCCAGAGTATCCATTTCACTGCACGCTCCAGTATTTCAATGATGATGCTCAAATAAACGCAGAAGAATGGTTGAGCCGACAACCAAAACAAGTTCAAATAAATTCAGGCTGTATAATTTTGGGATCCCAAGGAGCAGCTATGAAAATACACAAAGATGACTATTTGGACAAAGAGTTTGATATCGAGAAGAGTGTCCCACATGTGACCTTGTGGGTGCGTGAAGAACATACCCAGAAGCAAGTGGGAGAAATGATGGCGGAGGCTGAAAAAGCTGTTTTTACACCAGTAACAGAGAATCTTGCCATCTGGACGAGTGAGGATCAGAGATTCATTAAGATTATGATCTCTGCTCAAGGAATAGGACAGCCACAAACCGTGCGAATGACACATGAATCCATCTGCAGTGCTAAGATGGACTCAGACTCAATGAGAGAAGAGATGCTACAACAAGTTCCAGAATGTTTATGGGCTCGGCATAATACGGATATTGGACTTGTGAAGTCAGCTCAACCAGTGAGAGTTGAACTCCGACCAGGAGTCAAACCACCGTGGAAGAACCAGTATCCACTGAGTGAAGAGGCAATCCGAGGAATTGAACCACAGATTGAGGGACTTCTTAAGGCGGGGGTGTTGAAGATAACACAGGATCCCCAGAGCAACACGCCTTTGTTGCCGATAAAGAAGCCAGATGATTCATATCGCCTAACACATGATCTAAGAGCGGTCAATGAAGTGGTGGTTGATTTTCCAGCAGAGGTGCCGGATCCACATACTTTGCTAGCCCAACTTCCGCCAAAAGCGACACATTTCACAGTGTTAGATTTATGTGGTGCGTTTTTCAGTGTTCCACTCAGTAGGGAAAGCCAAGGGTTATTTGGGTTCACGTACAATGGACAATCTTATGAGTATGAGAGACTGCCACAAGGATTCAAACATAGTCCTCACATTTTCAATAAAATAGTGAAAGACGATTTGGAGGGGATAGAGCAGGTACTAAAAAGCAATGTAATTCAATACGTGGACGACATCATCATTTGTTCACCAGATGAGGAGACATGCAAAAAGAACTCAATTAAATTGCTACAAATACTGGCAGAGAAGGGCCACAAGGCCTCTCTGAAGAAACTGCAGTATTGTCAGGAGAAGGTAATCTATTTGGGTCAAACAATAACGCAGGGACACAGAAGCATCTCTGATATTCACGTGGAGGCTATTCGTAAGGCTCCAAAACCCAGAACAGTCCGAGAGATGATGACATTCCTTGGTATTGCAGGATATTCCTCAGCATGGGTTGAGGATTATGCTAGCTTGACGGGGCCTTTAAGAGCTATGATCAAAGATACTGGGAATGCTAAGCTACACTGTAATCTGTCCTGGACACATGATGGCCTTTTGGCATTTGAAACGACAAAAAAGAAGTTGCAAGAGGCTCCGGCGCTAGCAATTCCAGACTACTCTAAGAATTTTGTGTTATATGTATCTACTTCCATTGGGGGTAAATATGCATGTGCAGTTCTTTGCCAACCAACGGGTACGGGTACGAGTCCTCAACCTATTTCGTATTACTCCACGGCTTATTCAGAAGTAGAGCTAGGGTTACCACTGTGTTACAGAGCTATGGTGGGAGTTTCTCTAATGTACAATAAAGCATCATCTGTAACAATGGGTTATCCAGTGACAATTCTTACACATCATAGTCTAAGAAATCTTTTGAACTATGGTAAGAACAACTTGACCATGTCTAGGCTCAGAGACTATCATAGGCTCTTAGAGCAGGAAGATGTTACCCTAGCAAGGTGTGTTACGGTAAATCCAGCAGAGAATTTGCCAACTCCAGAAGACGGTGAGCCACACGATTGTGTTCAAGAAGCAGAGAAATACTCTAGGCTTAGATCAGATTTACAAGCTCTCCCATTGCATGTGGTAGACCTGGAGTATTGGACTGATGGGTCTTGTTATCGTGTGGGCGATAAATTAAGGGCCGGCTATGCGATAGTAAAAGCCCAAGGAACTGGATTTACAGTTGAGAAGGCTGAAGAGATACCACAGCCTGCATCTGCACAACTTGCTGAGCTGGTGGGGCTAACTGAAGCATGTTTGTTGGCAGAAGGGAAGCGAGTGACGATATACACTGACTCTGCATATGCACATAATGTGTGCCACTTGTTTGGAGCAGTGTGGAAGAACCGAGGGTTTAAGAAAACGGATGGTTCGCCGATACAGCATCACGCCCAGATCATGAAATTGTTGCATGCTATGATGAAGCCTAAAGAAATAGCAATAGCTAAATGTGCGGCACATAAGAAGGATGCGTCAAGGGTTTCACAAGGGAACAGAGCGGCTGATGAAGCTGCAAAAGCAGTCACTGGAGCAGATAAATTGGGCAAAGTTCTCCTCGTCACGCATGAAGTGAACTTGGAAGACAAAATTACACTCAAAGATGTGATTTTAATGCAGGAAGCTGCTCCTGAAATGGACAAACAGTTGTGGCTAGACCGAGGTGCCACCCGAGATTCTACTGGACTTTGGAGAACTCATGAGGGGCTGGTACTATCACCTCCAGACCTGTTGGGTCTGATGATTCAGGAGGCGCATGGCTTAGCTCACGTTGCAAGGGGGGAAGTGAAGAGAAAGATCACGAAAGAGTATGGTTTTTGGGCACCATGTTTGCTTGAACAGATTGATTATGTCATAGGCAGGTGTACTATCTGTCTGAAAAACAATGTTCGGAGGGGAGTGCCGGTTCCTCCTGGCCACATCCCAACTCCAAGAGGTCCTATGCGGGAACTAGTTATAGAATATGTTGACATGATAAAACCGATTGAAGGGAAAAGGTACATGCTAGTCGTGGTGGACAGATTTTCACGATGGCCTGAGGCCTGTCCAACAAAACGAAAGGATGCTCAATCGGTTGCCAAGTTCTTATGCAGAGAGGTCATAAGCAGGTGGGGACTTCCAGATCGAATATCCTCAGACAATGGGAAAGAGTTTGTGGATAAGACGGTGAAATTGATTTTGCAAAAACTAGGAATCAAACAGCGTCTTGGGGCAATCTATAGCCCACGTAGTCAAGGAATCTGCGAGAGAATGAATGGGGTTCTGAAGAATCGTATTGTCAAAATATGCCAGCACACGGGGTTAAACTGGATTGCAGCACTTCCATTGGCGTTAATGGTATGTCGCTCTAGTGAGCTCCGCGATTTACATATGACACCTCATGAGTTGGTTACAGGAAGACTGATGCCAACGCCTTGTCTGCGGACAAGTGGTAAAGGTCCAAGTTTGGCCCTTTTGGAAGATGAAATGCAAACGTATGTCACATACATGGTTAATCTACATAAAAGAATATCCACATATGTGTCTGACAGGCAAACTAAGGAGGAGGTGCAGGAGAAGCTCGATGCGCAAAAAAGGATCACAGTGCAACCTGGAGACACGGTGTTCGTGAAGGTGTTTAGACGGAAGTGGTATAACGAACGCCGTGAGGGACCGTTTGAAGTGGTTCGCAGTACTGGAACCGCGGTCCAGGTTAAGGGGTCTCCAACTTGGTATCATTTATCGCACTGCGTCAAAGCACCCAGAGAAGAGGTACAACCCACACAGAGTCGAGATGACTCTGTGGAACAAAATGAGGGAGAACAGGCAGCCGAAGGGCAGATGCATGAAAATCCCCAGAGTCAGAATTCAGAAGGAGAGATCACCCAGGTTGTGGACAATGTTGATGTTTCTGTACACATTCCTGATGATGCCAGAAATGACTCGGCAGTTGATGGACAGGACAGAAGATTTAGAGACATTGTCTTTCAACATGTCCCAGACCCAGCAGGGCCTATTTCAGTTGCCTGCACAGCGCCAGAGATATCAAAGGGCGGTGACTCCGCTGCAGGACAACCCAGGGATCCAGCCAGACCAAGGAGCCCGAGACCAGTTAGGAGAAGAGTCAAACCAGACCGTTATTAGAACCAGGGTTGAAGTAACCTTGGGACAGTCAGGTAGGCTTCCATGTCAGTGTACAGAAGAAAACAGTGGTAAAGGGAAACTCAGAGTTCAGTGGGAAGATAACCATGGTAAGATCCTAGATCTGTCAGAGACAGTACCATTAGGGAAGTATACATTAGTTAATGACAAAAGGAGAGTGAAGGTTGAGGGAGACTGTAGTCTCTATGTATATAAGCCTCAACAGGAAGATCAAGGTGATTACAGGTGTTCTTTTTACGATCGACATATTGGAAGTGAGCTGTCCGAGCTAGGATTTGGAGTTCGCGTGGTGTCTCTAGTAATACTAGGGGGGAATAAGAGTATAGATTCACAAGAGGTTGGGGAAACAAGAGAATTGACAACGATGACATCAACTCTCCAGACGAAAGCTGGACAGATGGAAGAGAAATCTACTCCTTCAATGGCAAAAGCTATTGAAAGTATAAATGCGTCACATGTAACTACAAAGGCGCCTCAGGTGATATCTATAACGTCACCTCATTTGAGTACTGTGATCAGAGCTAGGGTAGGAGGAACAGCTTACCTTCCTTGTCAGTGTGGGAGATGGAATAATGGAGGGAACTTGTTTCCCAAATGGGAAAATAGTCGTGGTGAAGATTTGTTGTTGACAAGACCGGACGATGACGTTGTGCCTCGTGGTCAGAGGAAGTATATTTTGTTTAATGAGGTTAGGTGGATAAAAATTAAAGATGATTGTTCCCTTGTCCTGCGTAACGTTACTCGGGAAGACGAAGGAGAATACATGTGTTCTTATGAAGATCCGGAGTTTAAATTTGTTCCATATCAAAATTATTGGATCACAGGTCGTGTGACTCGTAGAGTGTCACTCCTGATAAAAGATTTGGGGCCTATTGGAGTTTCTAGGGGTACTAAAGAAGTTCAGAAACAATTTACTACAGTAACCACTCCAAAGGTGATTAGTACACAGATAAAGCTTGTTACATTAGTTCCAAAAACAACTAAGAATGTTCATACACCGACTCTGGCTACTACTCTAATTATGACTTCAAAGGGGATGAATGTTACAACAGTGACGACATCCGTGGCATCTACGACATTTGTAAATACAACGCAGACACCTAATATGACATCTTGGACCTTTAAGGATGTGGTTAATTTAGTCGAGAAGCAAGTGTCAAAAATAGAGCCTAGAGTGAACAGAAGCAATGACATTGTTGAAGTTAGAGAACAGAGGATAGAAGAAAAGGATGTAGAGTCATCTACGTCCAGCTCAGAGGCTGCTACTTTAAATTTGAAATCAATAAATAATGATAATGCTTCCAATCAGAGTACTGCCTTGGCGGTAATATTAACGCCTAGGAAATTGGAGAATGTGACACAGACACTTGATAAAGTATCCTTGAAAGTGAAAGAGATGGTAAATGAGAGACGGAAGTCTATGTTGGAGATGGGGATTAGTGTGGGTAGTAGGAAGGAGATTGAGGAAGTGAAGGTTGGAAATTCATCTGAGACTGTTCAGAGGAATATTTTAGATATGGGAAAGGAGTTTGTTGACTCAGATCAGATATCACAGGAGATGTTTGAACAGAACCATGTATTGCAGAAGAGAGACACTAAATGGAAGGCATTTGGGTTTGATCCTTCAGTGTTACAAATCGCAGACCCGTGGGCAGGTAGGAACTTATGGTTTCAGCAAGTAACCCACTCCGTAAGATCGGTTGTGAAAACGGATGGTCCGTATCTGGTGAAAATCCGATCGCCAAGCTCATGGCCTTCGATTTTAGAGACTATACCAGAACCACTAACCACTATGTGTCAAAATTATGCATTATCATGGCTCTTGTATCAACAGCAATCATCAGTGGATAAAGTGATGGCTTTAGCAATGAACCTTTTTAAGCCTAGATTGACTTGTTCTTGGGTGGCAGGTTTACCATATGTAAATATACGTGATCAGCATGAAGATATCAGAACAGCGGTCCCTGATATAATGGAGGTGACAGCAGGGGGAGCTACCAGCTGTTTTTGTTCAAATACAACTCATGAAGGGCCGGGAACGTTTATGGGGTTATCAAAGTGTGATAAATATATGATGGACTTGGGTAAAATGGAACGTGGGAATAGTAATGATTCGTATGAAGCGTCTTTTCAGGCATCACAACACAAAAAGAAGACAATTTTGAGGGTACATAACCAGATATTGCCAGGGAATGTGACTATAGGGAATTTCAAGGATATTTGGTGGGTCTGTGGTAATAAGGCATACATATTTCTACCATATGGGTGGACAGGATGCTGTTATATGTCACTGTTGAAACTTCCATATGAGGTTCTTACTATCCAGAAGGGAGTAGGGACAGAGGGGGTCCAATCTGATGTCGCTTCAAGTAGTAGGAGAAAACGTGAGTTGGCACAGTTTCACAAGTTGGAATCCTTCCATTGGAGAATAAGTTTAGGAGAGAAGTGGGGTATAGGATTTTTTCCATGGTATGGTGTGACGTTCTTGGCAGATCACATCGACAACATTACCTACACCTTGCAAGGCTTTGCGAACGAAACCATAAGAGGTTTCGAATTGTTGTCAAACACCCAGAGAAGTCACAGACTGACGTTGCTGAAACATGACATGGCTCTTGATTATATTTTGGCCAAACAAGGGGGCTTATGTGTTGCTTTAAATTTAACAGGAGATGCTTGCTACACTTTGATTCCCGATAGTTCTGATAATATGACTAGTGTCATAGGGGCATTGAAGCTCATAAGAGATGCGTTTGGCCCATCAGAAGACGCGGGATGGTCTGCAAATGCTTGGTTGCGGGATAAATTGGGGCCACTAGGAGCAGTGTTAGTTCAGGTTTTGGTAGCGCTCGTTCTGTCGTTGTGCGTGATGTTTTGTTTTTGCACGATGTTGTTGACCTTTGCAAAGGCCATGATAATTAAATGGGTTGGAGTTGTGCTGCCCGACGATCAAACGTTGATGCCATTATTACACGAAGCTGACACGGACGTGGAAGAGGATGACGCAATGAAGATCGAAGTGATGGAGGAATATCCATTTTAAAACATAATCATATTATTTACCTCTGTTTTTGCTTGTGTAGTTTGTAGTGTTGATGTTGTGTTGCTCTTTCGAGACTTTGTTTAGTCTCGAAGGGGGGGTATGGCAACAAATGAACAATATGATTAATTTCACATTTATGATTTCTAATATGAACAATATGATTAATGGACATTTATGAACAATATGATTAATTTCACATTTATGATTTCTAATTTCACATTTTTACTTATAAAAGTGTTCTTATTCTGAGTTTGATGTTTAAATTTGTATCTGTTCTGTATGCAAAAGATACTGGTTTTCTTTTCTTTCATTCTAGAACATTCTGGGGGAAGAACACTGTGAGGGTGGTGGATTGTCAGGGACTCCGATGGGCTGAATGGATTCAGACACTTCAAACATGAAAATACGAATGGCCTGAAGAACTCTGAACGTGGACTGTCGATACAACATCCAGAGTCAAGACGTCATCGATACTACACCGGCGTCAAGGCTGCTGAGAAACTACAGCGTTATACAGTCTTATGTTTTCTCTGAGATGTTACCTTAGTGTTATTAAAAAGGAATTTTCTTTTTGTGTATTACATGCTTGAGAAATGATGGTTTCTAAATGTAATGGGACCTCAGATGTTTTCTTTTTCTTTTTCTCGATGTTTAGGGACAGTGGGGTAGGCAGGAAAAGGTTCATAGAAGGGTGCGATGGGTCGACCAGCCTGACTTTGGACATTTGTTTTGTTTTAATTTGCTGAGAGTTCCATATGCATTTGCTTAAATCATTTCCATATACAAATTGCTAAAAATTCCTCATGTCAGTGTTATGGAGTACGACGTATGGTCGCCTTGGCAGAGGGACCGTGAGAGAATTTTCCTGTATACATTGTTTAATACATTGTTCAAGAAAGATTAGCTGCCTGACAGGTTTTTCACTCTCACTTTTATACTCCATAAAGTTGTTTCAATGGTAATAAGGACAGGTTGTTAAATTTGTCATGTTAATACACCTGTATGTTTCTTCTCTTATTTTTTCGAGACTTTGTTAAGTCTCGAAGGGGGGAATATGTGGTATATTTTCAGGTCTGATGCCGGACTGAGAGGCCCCTAATTAAAAACATATGTGAAAGAAGTAGGGCAAAGGCCAGGGGCTGAAAGATAAACATGTAGGAGAATACCTAAGACATGAGTTCATATCTTAGCTCGGTGATTGGAGGGCCTGAACCCGATATAAGGTGGGCGCGGGCCCCCAAGCTGCAGGACTTTCATATTCGACTGGAGGCCTCCGGACTGCTCGCGACGTCCGTATGACATGTGTGGCTTGTTTGTAATAAACTCTATTTTACCAGCAAGAACAGTGTCCTCGGAGCATCCTTCATCATCACTTCAACAGCACTGTCGCAGAAAAGATACGACACTAACGCACAAATGCCTTAAAACGTTAAAAATTGGACTCGCTAACGCACAAATGCCTTAAAACGTTAAAATGGACGAGCTAACACGCACAAACGCCTTAAAACGTTATAAATGGACTCGCTAACGCACAAATGCCTTAAAACGTTATAAATGGATGAGCTAACGTACAAACGCCTTAAAATGTGAAAAATTGGACGAGCTAACACGCACAAACGCCTTAAAACGTTATAAATGGACGAACTAACGCACAAATGCCTTAAAACGTTATAAATGGACGAACTAACGCACAAATGCCTTAAAACGTTATAAATGGACTCGCTAACGCACAAATGCCTTAAAAGGTTTAAATTGGATGTGTTAACAGTTTTTTTTCCTGTTGTCTTTAGAAGCAAAATAGTTAGTCATATTAATACGGACACAGAACTCGACGTTTTGGTCCAATCCTCGTTCGATAACCAGAGTTCATATCAGAAAACGTCTCTACGGGACCATGAATAAACACCATCACTTGAATTATAGACAGAACTCATTACAGCATGGAAAGAGTTAAAAACGACTAAATTAAAAATACTAATACATTTACTGTGTTTGTGAAACAGGACGACAGACTGAAACAGTTTAATCAGTTTTATTGACACAACACCGGCAGCAGAGGAACACAAACACATCTCTCTCTTAATAATAATACACTACAACGAAGAGATGAAGGAAGAGTTCTATCTACTCTGAGCTGAGATCAATAAATATACACAACATCAAATACTTCAGCAGTCGGATCAGGAAACGTAGTGTGAGGAAGAGTTACCACAATAAATACAATATTAGCCCGTATCATACAAAAAGATATCTTACATATATATACAGGTACGGGTACAGGTACAGGTACAGATACGGGTACAGGTTCAGGTACAGGTATAGGTCCAGGTACAGGTACAGGTTCAGGTATGGGTACAGGTACAGGTACAGGACGTGGATGTGACGTGAACTCAGTCGCTGCTCTCAGGTCAGATTCCTCCTCATGATCAGCTTTATTGAAAGGCCTGCCAGCAGGGTCGCTTCATCCACACCAGAGCTAACGCTACATGCTAAACACATTTAAAGGGCCACACCGGTGTTTTTACTTCTTTTACTACAAATCAAACATGCTAAACTACATTTTCAAAGGCACACCGCAGCGCTCGCATGGAGCTGTAACTTCATGTTTAGCGTCCGGACATTAGACTGGTATCAATCTGAACATCCGACTCTCAGAGAAGAAGAGGATTTACCGTAAGTTTAATTTTACACTGTCGTGAAAGAGAAGGTAAGAAAGACGTTGAAATAACAAGATGAGCATGATGTAAAGTTGATGAATAAAAACACCTGTCTGGTCCTTTAAAGGTCACTTCTCTCTGTCTCACTGTTGTTTTTACAGTTCTTTAAAGGTCACTTCTCTCTGTCTCACTGTTGTTTTTACAGTTCTTTAAAGGTCACTTCTCTCTGTCTCACTGTTGTTTTTACAGTTCTTTAAAGGTCACTTCTCTCTGTCTCACTGTTGTTTTTACAGTTCTTTAAAGGTCACTTCTCTCTGTCTCACTGTTGTTTTTACAGTTCAAACGAGGAGAAGAAACATTTTCACTTCAACGTGACAGTTTTTTAAAAAATGGCCCATTTGGAACCACTTTAACAAAAAAAACAGGTTTTAATCTCATTGTTCATTTCACCGTTTAATCAAACAGAGGAAGTCAAAGGACTCTATTTAAGTGACACATAGGAGGCTACTAATAACCAAACTATCATTAATCTATAGACTATTCTCTGTTAGTAACCATGGAGACGTGTTTAGACGTCATCACTAAAAGAGTTTATACGCAGCTGATTGTCTGAAATGTAATCACTACTAAATACTTTATATTGAAATCATTAAAGGATTTTACTTTTTAAATCATCCGTCTGAATTCACAGTGTGTGTTTAATATTTAGTAGTTCAAAACTATTCAAGTTGTTGGAATTCAATTCAATTCTCAGCTTTCTGCAGTGATGTACAGGTGGCCTTCAGGTAACACTGTGACATCACTACTGGGTGTGGTTAAAGGTGGACTTCAGGTAACACTGTGACATCACTACTGGGTGTGGTTAAAGGTGGACTTCAGGTAACACTGTGACATCACTAGTGGGTGTGGTTACAGGTGGCCTTCAGGTAACACTGTGACATCACTACTGGGTGTGGTTAAAGGTGGACTTCAGGTAACACTGTGACATCACTAGTGGGTGTGGTTACAGGTGGACTTCAGGTAACACTGTGACATCACTAGTGGGTGTGGTTACAGGTGGCCTTCAGGTAACACTGTGACATCACTACTGGGTGTGGTTAAAGGTGGACTTCAGGTAACACTGTGACATCACTAGTGGGTGTGGTTACAGGTGGACTTCAGGTAACACTGTGACATCACTACTGGGTGTGGTTACAGGTGGACTTCAGGTAACACTGTGACATCACTAGTGGGTGTGGTTACAGGTGGACTTCAGGTAACACTGTGACATCACTAGTGGGTGTGGTTACAGGTGGACTTCAGGTAACACTATGACATCACTAGTGGGTGTGGTTACAGGTGGACTTCAGGTAACACTGTGACATCACTAGTGGGTGTGGTTACAGGTGGACTTCAGGTAACACTGTGACATCACTAGTGGGTGTGGTTACAGGTGGACTTCAGGTAACACTGTGACATCACTACTGGGTGTGGTTACAGGTGTCCTTCAGGTAACACTGTGACATCACTAGTGGGTGTGGTTACAGGTGGACTTCAGGTAACACTATGACATCACTACTGGGTGTGGTTACAGGTGGCCTTCAGGTAACACTGTGACATCACTAGTGGGTGTGGTTACAGGTGGACTTCAGGTAACACTATGACATCACTACTGGGTGTGGTTACAGGTGGACTTCAGGTAACACTGTGACATCACTAGTGGGTGTGGTTACAGGTGGACTTCAGGTAACACTGTGACATCACTAGTGGGTGTGGTTACAGGTGGACTTCAGGTAACACTATGACATTACTACTGGGTGTGGTTACAGGTGGCCTTCAGGTAACACTGTGACATCACTAGTGGGTGTGGTTACAGGTGGACTTCAGGTAACACTGTGACATCACTAGTGGGTGTGGTTACAGGTGGACTTCAGGTAACACTATGACATCACTACTGGGTGTGGTTACAGGTGTCCTTCAGGTAACACTGTGACATCACTACTGGGTGTGGTTACAGGTGGCCTTCAGGTAACACTGTGACATCACTAGTGGGTGTGGTTACAGGTGGACTTCAGGTAACACTGTGACATCACTACTGGGTGTGGTTACAGGTGGACTTCAGGTAACACTATGACGTCACTACTGGGTGTGGTTACAGGTGGCCTTCAGGTAACACTGTGACATCACTAGTGGGTGTGGTTACAGGTGGACTTCAGGTAACACTATGACATCACTACTGGGTGTGGTTACAGGTGGCCTTCAGGTAACACTGTGACATCACTACTGGGTGTGGTTACAGGTGTCCTTCAGGTAACACTGTGACATCACTACTGGGTGTGGTTACAGGTGTCCTTCAGGTAACACTGTGACATCACTAGTGGGTGTGGTTACAGGTGGACTTCAGGTAACACTGTGACATCACTACTGGGTGTGGTTACAGGTGTCCTTCAGGTAACACTGTGACATCACTAGTGGGTGTGGTTACAGGTGGACTTCAGGTAACACTGTGACATCACTACTGGGTGTGGTTACAGGTGGACTTCAGGTAACACTATGACGTCACTACTGGGTGTGGTTACAGGTGGCCTTCAGGTAACACTGTGACATCACTAGTGGGTGTGGTTACAGGTGGACTTCAGGTAACACTATGACATCACTAGTGGGTGTGGTTACAGGTGGCCTTCAGGTAACACTATGACATCACTACTGGGTGTGGTTACAGGTGGCCTTCAGGTAACACTATGACGTCACTACTGGGTGTGGTTACAGGTGGCCTTCAGGTAACACTGTGACATCACTAGTGGGTGTGGTTACAGGTGGACTTCAGGTAACACTATGACATCACTAGTGGGTGTGGTTACAGGTGGACTTCAGGTAACACTATGACATCACTAGTGGGTGTGGTTACAGGTGGACTTCAGGTAACACTGTGACATCACTAGTGGGTGTGGTTACAGGTGGACTTCAGGTAACACTGTGACATCACTAGTGGGTGTGGTTACAGGTGGACTTCAGGTAACACTATGACATCACTAGTGGGTGTGGTTACAGGTGGACTTCAGGTAACACTGTGACATCACTAGTGGGTGTGGTTACAGGTGGACTTCAGGTAACACTGTGACATCACTAGTGGGTGTGGTTACAGATGTCATTAACTACGTTTACAATCACTAAATATTCAGTTTTGGTCCTTATTCCAATAAAGAAAATGTTCCTACTAGGCCTGTCAAAGTTAACGTTATAATAACGCAAATTAGTTTTAACGTTACTAATTTATTTAACGCATTAACGTAACTTGTGGTTTTTAGGTTGTAGCGTTTCAGTTTTATAGATAAAGTGAAGATCCTGGTATCATCTGAAAAATGTCAGGAAAAAAAGTCTGAAAAAAGTGAGGAGGTTAAATAACGCTCCAAAGTTAGGCTCAATGTTGGCGAAGAAAAACTGGCCATTTTCAAAGGGGTCCCTTGACCTCTGACCTCCAGAGATGTGAATGTGTGAGGGTCCAAAAAAAAGTCTGAAAAATGTAAAAAAAAGTCCCAAAAAAGTCCTTAAAATGTCGGATACTGGCATCATATGAAACTAGTAAACCTGAATCCATCGGTACCAAACATGTCATACTACGAAACACTTCAATGTTTCAATCGCTTCGATCCATATTTGTTGGCGTTTAGCCTTTCAAAAACAACACAGAGGGAGGCAGCACCTAACGGGGCGGTCCAACAGCAAACAGCATCATAAAGCTGAATTCATTACACGCTGGTGATCGTGGCTTCTGTCAAACTGAACTGTGGAGATGTAACGATGTAACACGTCCGTTTATTTGTTCAAACGTGTCGTCACACCCGGCGAGGAAAAGGACTCGGCTTTAAACTGAAAAATGCTTTAATATAAGAAGATGAAGTATTGAGTAGTGATTAAACACAGCTTCCTTCATGATTAGAATGAAATGAGATATTCTGCTGTTGATCAGCTATT
Organism: Sebastes fasciatus; assembly: GCF_043250625.1. Classification (NCBI taxonomy): domain Eukaryota; kingdom Metazoa; phylum Chordata; class Actinopteri; order Perciformes; family Sebastidae; genus Sebastes; species Sebastes fasciatus. The sequence continues at coordinate 97,878 of NC_133813.1, forward strand.
GATTAGCTATTGATCAGCTATTGATCAGCTATTGATCAGGTTGATCAGTGGCTGTTTCTATCATGACATACAGATAAATAAAGAATATAAATAGACTTCATGGACCTTCATTGAACCGTTCATTAAAGTGCCGCGTGGACATGCAGCCGCTGCAGACTGATGAGCATGCTCAGACTCCCGCCGTCATGACATGCAGCTCAAACTAATCCAGGATCAATAACCTGCATTCATATCCGATATCAGAGGGTCACGTTTATAGCATTAATATTCCTTCTAAAGTGCCTTCGTTCAGCTGCAGCCAAGCTGGGCGTGAAACCCGATGCAGAGACTGATTGTAGTTACCATGCATCCTGTGAGATGAGACGGCCAGCGAGCTGTGAGATGGAGGTCATGTTGGCACATTCACTTCCTGTTTGACGGCGGCGTTCCAGTTCACGGTTCCCGTTCGGATTTATTCTCCCCGTCAGACGTCGTCAAATATTCGGCTGCGAGACGACGACATGGACAGATATCGTCCTCCTGCATGTCTGAGAGAGCAGAGTACTGAATACACAACCCAGCTGCTGATATCACACGTCTTCTCCTTCAGAGACACGTTCAACAGTAGATGTGTTTTATTGTGAAAACAGGAAGAGGAAGTGGTGTTTACCTGCCGGACTCGGCCTCCAGAGGGTCGTCCGTCAGAGACTCGGCGTTGAAGTCTAACGGTTCGGCGTCCTGCAGCAGCTCGATGCAGTCTCTCTCCGAGCGACTCCCAGAGCGGGAATATTTAGCCTCTGTTGAACAGACGACAGCGGTCAGCGCTAACCAACGCCGTTATCAACGCCGTTATCAACGCCGTTATCAACGCCGTTATCAACGCCGTTATCAACGCCGTTATAAACATGCCGTTCTAAAGCAGCGGGAGGATGAAGCTTACGTCTGTTGTTGGCGGGCGCCACCGTGTCGGAGTAACTGGTCTCCTTCATCTCGTGGCTGCTCCGGTTCCTCGCCGTGTGGTCCTCTCTCTGGTTTCCATAACGCTCCTTCCACTCCTGCAACACACCGTCACATGACCTGATATTCACACAGCTTTCCACACATTAAAGTTCATTTACCAGAAAAATAACTCTGAGATTAAATCATCATTTACTAATTTAATCTCAGAAAATCTATTTATTTTATATCATCGTAAATCTGTTTTTTTCATAAATTGACCACTAACAATAAACATTTCTTTTCTTGTAAATCTATAACTTTAATCTCAGAGAATATTTGAGTTTTTTTTCACATAAAAAAAATTAAAATTTTAAAAACTTTCAAACATGTATTGATATTAAAATAAAGTAGAGAGTATTCTGTAGCGTTGGAGGAGGTCTGTTCTGTCTGTCTGTAGCGTTGAGGAGGTCTGTTCTGTCTGTCTGTAGCGTTGGAGGAGGTCTGTTCTGTCTGTCTGTAGCGTTGAGGAGGTCTGTTCTGTCTGTCTGTAGCGATGGAGGAGGTCTGTTCTCTCTGTCTGTAGCGTTGGAGGAGGTCTGTTCTGTCTGTCTGTAGCGTTGGAGGAGGTCTGTTCTGTCTGTCTGTAGCGTTGGAGGAGGTCTGTTCTGTCTGTCTGTAGCGTTGGAGGAGGTCTGTTCTCTCTGTCTGTAGCGTTGGAGGAGGTCTGTTCTCTCTGTCTGTAGCGTTGGAGGAGGTCTGTTCTCTCTGTCTGTAGCGTTGGAGGAGGTCTGTTCTGTCTGTCTGTAGCGTTGGAGGAGGTCTGTTCTCTCTGTCTGTAGCGTTGGAGGAGGTCTGTTCTCTCTGTCTGTAGCGTTGGAGGAGGTCTGTTCTCTCTGTCTGTAGCGTTGGAGGAGGTCTGTTCTGTCTGTCTGTAGCGTTGAGGAGGTCTGTTCTGTCTGTCTGTAGCGATGGAGGAGGTCTGTTCTCTCTGTCTGTAGCGTTGGAGGAGGTCTGTTCTGTCTGTCTGTAGCGTTGGAGGAGTTCTGTTCTGTCTGTCTGTAGCGTTGGAGGAGGTCTGTTCTCTCTGTCTGTAGCGTTGGAGGAGGTCTGTTCTCTCTGTCTGTAGCGTTGGAGGAGGTCTGTTCTCTCTGTCTGTAGCGTTGGAGGAGGTCTGTTCTCTCTGTCTGTAGCGTTGGAGGAGGTCTGTTCTGTCTGTCTGTAGCGTTGGAGGAGTTCTGTTCTGTCTGTCTGTAGCGTTGGAGGAGGTCTGTTCTCTCTGTCTGTAGCGTTGGAGGAGGTCTGTTCTCTCTGTCTGTAGCGTTGGAGGAGGTCTGTTCTCTCTGTCTGTAGCGTTGGAGGAGGTCTGTTCTCTCTGTCTGTAGCGTTGGAGGAGGTCTGTTCTCTCTGTCTGTAGCGTTGGAGGAGGTCTGTTCTGTCTGTCTGTAGCGTTGGAGGAGTTCTGTTCTGTCTGTCTGTAGCGTTGGAGGAGGTCTGTTCTCTCTGTCTGTAGCGTTGGAGGAGGTCTGTTCTCTCTGTCTGTAGCGTTGGAGGAGGTCTGTTCTGTCTGTCTGTAGCGTTGGAGGAGGTCTGTTCTCTCTGTCTGTAGCGTTGGAGGAGGTCTGTTCTCTGTCTGTAGCGTTGGAGGAGGTCTGTTCTCTCTGTCTGTAGCGTTGGAGGAGGTCTGTTCTGTCTGTCTGTAGCGTTGGAGGAGGTCTGTTCTCTCTGTCTGTAGCGTTGGAGGAGGTCTGTTCTCTCTGTCTGTAGCGTTGGAGGAGGTCTGTTCTCTCTGTCTGTAGCGTTGGAGGAGTTCTGTTCTCTCTGTCTGTAGCGTTGGAGGAGGTCTGTTCTGTCTGTCTGTAGCGTTGGAGGAGGTCTGTTCTCTCTGTCTGTAGCGTTGGAGGAGGTCTGTTCTCTCTGTCTGTAGCGTTGGAGGAGGTCTGTTCTCTGTCTGTAGCGTTGGAGGAGGTCTGTTCTCTGTCTGTAGCGTTGGAGGAGGTCTGTCCTCTCTGAGTGAGTCTAGTGTTTATTGAGGATTACATCATTGTTTCTACTCACTCTCCGTCTGGTCTCTCCGTCTTCAATCCGCTGGCGCTTCCTCTTCTCTGTAACAACAAACAGATTTATAGTTTAAGCTGCTCTGCTGAACAGACCTCCTGCTGTGTTACTACTACTGTGTTATTACTCCTGCTGTGTTATTACTCCTGCTGTGTTACTACTACTGTGTTATTACTCCTGCTGTGTTACTACTACTGTGTTATTACTCATGCTGTGTTACTACTACTGTGTTATTACTCATGCTGTGTTACTACTACTGTGTTATTACTCCTGCTGTGTTACTACTACTGTGTTATTACTCATGCTGTGTTACTACTACTGTGTTATTACTCATGCTGTGTTACTCCTACTGTGTTATTACTCCTGCTGTGTTACTACTACTGTGTTATTACTCATGCTGTGTTACTACTACTGTGTTATTACTCATGCTGTGTTACTACTACTGTGTTATTACTCATGCTGTGTTACTACTACTGTGTTATTACTCATGCTGTGTTACTACTACTGTGTTATTACTCATGCTGTGTTACTACTACTGTGTTATTACTCATGCTGTGTTACTACTACTGTGTTATTACTCATGCTGTGTTACTACTACTGTGTTATTACTCATGCTGTGTTACTACTACTGTGTTATTACTCATGCTGTGTTACTACTACTGTGTTATTACTCCTGCTGTGTTACTACTACTGTGTTATTACTCCTGCTGTGTTACTACTACTGTGTTATTACTCATGCTGTGTTACTACTACTGTGTTATTACTCATCCTGTGTTACTACTACTGTGTTATTACTCATCCTGTGTTACTACTACTGTGTTATTACTCATGCTGTGTTACTGTGAGTGTTATTACCGCGGCGGATCAGCTCCTTGCCCTCGTCGATCAGGTCGGAGGTCATTTCACTGTCACCCACAAACTGCTGGAAGCCCAGAAGGTTCAGACAGCGAGTCCCCAAACTGAGGAAACAGTTTATGAACTCATATTAATGAATATTAAGTCTCTCTGTGTGTAACGGTGTAATAACCAGCACAGAGCAGCAGGTCCTAAAGGTTTGTTTGTTGAAGCTGTTTATATGATTATATTATGAATCATCCCAGAATACAGAGTTATAACAGACTGTCCCTGTTGTTAAAGTATGTATATAAAGTAAAGATCAGATATTCCTTCATTAGTCCCCCAGTGGGTAATGTGCAGCGTACAGCAGCAGAGGGGAGAGGTCAGGAACAAGAAGCAGCAGTCAAAACTCAAATCAAGATACAACACAGAAAAACATTCAAATTAAATTAAATATATATATAAAAAAAAAGTAGACGGACATATGAACAATTTAAATAGAAGGAAATATAAAAATAGGAACAATATAAACAATATTGAATTAAATAATAAAATTAAAATAAATATAAATCTGGCTGCAGTACTCTCTCTCTCATATATATATATATATATATATATACATGTGTGTGTTGATTTATATGATTGAAGCTGAAACGTACAGTTAGCTCGTAGGCTAATAGCAAACATTCCAGTAGCTAACGTTAGCTTGCAAGTAGTCCCATCGGGGACAGTGGTTAGCTAGCCAGCTAGCTATAGCTATAGCATGTAGCATGTAGCATATAGCATGTAGCATATAGCATGTAGCATATAGCATGTAGCATATAGCATGTAGCATGTAGCATATAGCATGTAGCATGTAGCATATAGCATATAGCATATAGCATGTAGCATATAGCATGTAGCATGTAGCATGTAGCATATAGCATGTAGCATGTAGCATATAGCATGTAGCATGTAGCATATAGCATATAGCATATAGCATGTAGCATGTAGCATGTAGCATTGTCAGCTGCAGCCGTGTCTCTTGTGGTGTCAGAGAGTCAGAACTGACCTGAAGTAGGTGGCGATGCAGAGGATGACGATCAGCATCGGGTAGTAGATGTAGAAACCGTTAGCGATGAAAGAGAGGACACGCATCGACCCCATGATCTGAAACACACACACACACAGCAGCAAGACGGTCAGCTGGTTCACACCTGGTCCTGGTCCTGGACCACGGCGGTTCACACCTGGTCCTGGTCCTGGACCATGGCGGTTCACACCTGGTCCTGGTCCCGGTCCTGGTCCCGGACCACGGCGGTTCACACCTGGTCCTGGTCCCGGACCACGGCGGTTCACACCTGGTCCTGGACCACGGCGGTTCACACCTGGTCCTGGACCACAGCGGATCACACCTGGTCCTGGACCACGGCGGTTCACACCTGGACCTGGACCATGGCGGATCACACCTGGTCCTGGTCCTGGACCACGGCGGTTCACACCTGGTCCTGGACCACGGCGGTTCACACCTGGTCCTGGACCACAGCGGATCACGCCTGGTCCTGGACCACGGCGGTTCACACCTGGACCTGGACCATGGCGGATCACACCTGGTCCTGGTCCTGGACCACGGCGGTTCACACCTGGTCCTGGACCATGGCGGATCACACCTGGTCCTGGTCCTGGACCACGGCGGTTCACACCTGGTCCTGTAACCACGGAGACTTACGGAGGTGTAGGCGGTCTGCTCCTTCAGCTGGTGGGAGATGGCTGAGTCCATGTGGATCAAACCCAGGAAGTTGAGACACAGAGGAGGCGTCAGACGACAGAACAACCTGCAGATTAAAGAGATTAATCATCATTCATCACATGATCTGATTCTGACTTTACAAACACACCTGTACGGCAAGTCTGGTAACATTTACCACTTTGATCTCAGAGGATATCAAAACCTTTCCTCGGAAATTTATGACTATATATATATATATATATTATATTATATTAATTTCCAGTCCGTTACTGGGAACTAGAATCAGAGGTTTCCGTCTTGTTCCACTGATACTGAACTTCCTGTGACTTACATGCCGCTGAACTGGAGGCTGTAGGCGTCGGTCTGGTGATGGGAGGCCAGGTAGTAGTAGTTGAAGACCCGGATGCGGAACACGGTGGAGTAAACGCAGGTACACAGGAAGAAGATGGTGATGAAGCACGCCATCTGGTGGAGAGAAGATGTTTTTAATGTGACAGACACTGACTCATGAGATGAACCCAGACAGAACCAGAACACTTAACGGACGGGTCTCACCTCGATGTACAGGTAGTTATAGTCTCTCTCAGCCAGCTGGATGAACACAGCGAACAGGGACAGGACGGGCCGCGTGCTGAAGAAGGTGCACTCGGACCAGACCACGGCCACGCTGAACAGGGTCAGAACCACCGACAGCAGCCGGAGGAACCAGCTCTTCAGGAGACACTCCCAGTACCACTCTGTACACACACACACACACAGGACATGACGGCAGGGCTCAGAGGCACTGAGGCAGAGCTTCAGTCCACTGTTACATCAGAGTTTAATGTGAACGACCACGTCACTGAAACACAGCAGAGTCTAGCCCTTAATGTCATCTGATGTCTTTTAAAAACACTTTGAACGTAGCTCTCTTTAGCTGTCTGTTTACAGGGTGGAAAGCACTGTAATACTGTAAGAATTATATAATAATAATAATAATTAAGCATTTATTTATAAGTGAAAAAATATTACTGAAAAATTCCCAAAAATATTAATAGAATATATGAAAAAAATAATGAAAAAAGTCCGACAAATATGTGAAAAATATCCAGAAACAAATCTGGAAAATATCCCAAAAAATTAGAAAAATATCCGAAACATATTAGTATGTATGTGAAAATATTTGTAAAAAAAGACCAAAAATGTGTGAAAAATATCCAAAACTTGTCTGACAAATATGTAAAAAAATATCCAGAAAACAATCTAGAAAATATCCAAAAAATATTAGTAAATATGTGAAAAATATTTGTAAAAAATCTTGAAAAAAATTGTGAAAACTATCCAAAACTTGTCTGACAAATATGTGGAAAATGTCCCAAAAACATTTGAAAAATATGCAAAAAAATATTGGCAAATGTGTTAAACATATTTCTAAAAAATATGTACAAAGTATCCGAAAAATGCCCGACAAATATATGAAAAATATTCAGCAATAAATCTCGGAAAATATCCGAAAATAAATTTGTGAAAATATTTGTTAAAAATGTCCAAAAAATATCCAAAAATCACGTCTTTCAAAGCACTCAAACACAACTTATAGGTACAGTTAAAAACAAGCAGAAATGTTTCAACACATCATAAAATCAAACAAAAAAGAAATATACAATAATGTGTTAATACAATAACTAGGTATAAAATCTTCATCAGAGAAACTCTATGTGGCTTCAGACTGAATATACCGGCTTTAACTGCTAACAACATCTCCTGTAGCTCCACTAGAAGCTGCACCGTTAACACGCTCCTGTGAGCTGATTCATAGTCGTGCTTATATCTTCTATTAAATGAAGGTTATGAGAACAGAGTACTGATGTTTGAGAGGGACCGGAGGCCCGGCACTGCGACCCACCTACGGTCGACGTGTACACGTATCTGCTGAACCAGCCGGCCGGCTCAGAGGACGGGAAGCTGTGGACGAACTGGTGGGCTGAACTGGTCTCGTTCTTGGCGACGTCCTCCAGGTGGATGGCCTGCTGCAGGAGGATCTGCCACTGGACACGAGTCCTGTTGTGTCTCTGAACCGCATAGATCACCTGGAAACACAATCACACACATGGTAGACCCTAACAGTGCTGTATACCGATACTAGAGACCCTAACAGTGTTGTATACCGATACTAGAGACCCTAACAGTGCTGTATACCGATACTAGAGACCCTAACAGTGCTGTATACGGATACTAGAGACCCTAACAGTGCTGTATACCGATACTAGAGACCCTAACAGTGCTGTATACGGATACTAGAGACCCTAACAGTGCTGTATACGGATACTAGAGACCCTAACAGTGCTGTATACGGATACTAGAGACCCTAACAGTGCTGTATACGGATACTAGAGACCCTAACAGTGCTGTATACCGATACTAGAGACCCTAACAGTGTTGTATACCGATACTAGAGACCCTAACAGTGCTGTATACGGATACTAGAGACCCTAACAGTGTTGTATACCGATACTAGAGACCCTAACAGTGCTGTATACCGATACTAGAGACCCTAACAGTGCTGTATACGGATACTAGAGACCCTAACAGTGTTGTATACCGATACTAGAGACCCTAACAGTGTTGTATACCGATACTAGAGACCCTAACAGTGTTGTATACCGATACTAGAGACCCTAACAGTGTTGTATACCGATACTAGAGACCCTAACAGTGTTGTATACCGATACTAGAGACCCTAACAGTGCTGTATACCGATACTAGAGACCCTAACAGTGCTGTATACGGATACTAGAGACCCTAACAGTGTTGTATACGGATACTAGAGACCCTAACAGTGCTGTATACGGATACTAGAGACCCTAACAGTGTTGTATACGGATACTAGAGACCCTAACAGTGCTGTATACCGATACTAGAGACCCTAACAGTGCTGTATACCGATACTAGAGACCCTAACAGTGCTGTATACGGATACTAGAGACCCTAACAGTGCTGTATACCGATACTAGAGACCCTAACAGTGCTGTATACCGATACTAGAGACCCTAACAGTGTTGTATACCGATACTAGAGACCCTAACAGTGCTGTATACCGATACTAGAGACCCTAACAGTGCTGTATACCGATACTAGAGACCCTAACAGTGCTGTATACCGATACTAGAGACCCTAACAGTGCTGTATACCGATACTAGAGACCCTAACAGTGTTGTATACCGATACTAGAAAGGTATCGCGATACGCTGCCGTTAAAGACGTTACATTAGTACCGGTGCTTTAAGAAGGAAAGTGTCTTCCTGATTTTAGCAGCCTTTCTCTCATCAACTCCTCACAGAACGTGATCTGAATTTCTTATGGTTGTGTTTAGGAAGCCGCTCGCCGTCTACGTGCTGCAGGAGTAATGGCGGTTGAATGGAAACACAGCGAGTGTGAAGGAGGAGCGTTGGCTTCTTCCTCTCACCTGTTTATGAAGCTTCACCAGACTCTTCTCGCTGGGATACGTGTTCTGTTTGTCGTCAAAGTCCTCGTAGTCGTCCATGTTCCGGCCCATCTTCTCCTGGTAGTCCAGCGGGCACTGAGGGGACACGTCAGATCAATACATCTGATCTATCAATCACAACACTGGGATTACTAAAGGGTTCCACTGACCTTCCTGAGGATGGTATCGATGTACTTCCTCAGCGGATGGTTGTACTTGATGGATTCGCTGACTTTTCTCACCTCCTGCATCAAACCAGACTTCACAGTCAAAACGCTGAAATGAGACAAACCTCACACGTGACGGCGAGTTCCTCCGCCTGACGGCTCACCTCCATGACGTCCTCCAGGTTCTCCTCTGCGTCGGCCTTCTCCGTCATCAGCTTGGACGCCTTGAAGTAGGTCTTGATGAGCAGGTGTCCGTGTCGGGAGGCGTTCCAGTAGGACCGAGGGATCTCCACCAGACCGTAGCCGAGCAGCAGCACCAGCAGGAACAGGCCCCAGGTGTTCGCCGCTGTGATCCCGATGGTCTGCAGCTCGTACCTGAAGCACAAACCACATGAGGTCACACCTGTCTTTTCACTGCTTACATGTTGCCACCGCCTCCTTTTATCAAGACTTTGAAGTCCTTGTGTCTTTTGTCTGCGGCCTGTGGCCTCTGTACCAGAGGAAAGTCAGATTAATGTGACACATGTTAGGATTAATGTCTTTGATTTGTAAGTTTACAAATGAACAAAGTCAGCAATGTGTAGACTGGTCCTCTTTCTTAAGTGTTTACCTTCCTAACAAAAAACGTATGACAACGGTAATAAAGGAGTGGATGTTGAAGATGGCGACGGCCAAAGCAGCACTGGGACACCAGAAAGAGCAGAACCAGGCCTGACGTCCCTGTACTCACCAGGACAGGTGCCACTGAGGATGAACAGCCACGTAAATGAGCAGCGAGCCGAAGATGAGCAGGTATGTCCCGTAATAAATAGCGTTCTCTATCAGAGCGGTTTTAATTTTGCCCGTGATGGAGAAGCCTCCAGAGCGGGCGTAGGACTGCATGAAGGGCAGCAGCAGCCTGGAAACACAGAGCACAGCAGAGGGGTCATCACTTTATATGCTGGCAAATACAATATATAATATATGTAAAGTATATGGTGTTTATCATACGGACCATGTGAGACACTGAGACGTCCAGTACACCACCCTCCAGAACACGGGCATGATGCCATCAGGGATGTAGCTCCACGGCTTGTAGCAGGCCTTTGGTATGCTGCTGTAGAGGAGGAGGAGAACACCGTATGAGCACACAATACAGTACATTACACTACAGTATACTACAATACAGTACATTACACTACAGTATACTACAATACAGGTCATTACACTACAGTATACTACAATACAGTACATTACACTACAGTATACTACAATACAGGTCATTACACTACAGTATACTACAATACAGTACATTACACTACAGTATACTACAATACAGTACATTACACTACAGTATACTACAATACAGTACATTACACTACAGTATACTACAATACAGTACATTACACTACAGTATACTACAATACAGTACATTACACTACAGTATACTACAATACAGTACATTACACTACAGTATACTACAATACAGTACATTACACTACAGTATACTACAATACAGTACATTACACTACAGTATACTACAATACAGGTCATTACACTACAGTATACTACAATACAGTACAATACATTACACCACACCTGTAGACGTTGATGTGGTGAAGCTGCAGTAATAACTCAATGAGACTCATGTTGTGAACTCACCTCCTGGTGGGTGTGACAGATGTGTTAGCCGCGGTGTGATTGGCCGGTCCGGGGCTGGCGGTGGGAACCGAGGCGTGATCCTCGTGGTCTATCTTACACTGCTTGTAGATGGTCTGTGAGGACAGAGTAAAGGTTTCAGTAGAGTCTCATGAATCTGAGGGACAGACGTGTGGCGTCTCCGCTCGGTACCGACCGTGCTGACGTCCAGAGGTAGAATGAAGACGATGAGGAAGCACAGATACCAGGCCAGCAGCGTGCCGAACAGCACCATGCGCTGCTGCTTCCTGAAGTCTCCATACCGGTGCAGCAGGAACAACGCCAGGAAGAACACCACCACGATCTCGATACCCAGAGCGGCGCCACTCATCCCGCTGCGCTCCTCTCAGCCGCCCGCCACCAACCTGCAACACATCAACACATCCAGGATCCAGTTCATTTAGTCCCATCATGTTCACACTGACTGATACCAACGAGCCCAGAGGAGGAAACATGCAGACCGACAGGTAACTCATTGACTGGACAGTGTTGGTGATGTCATCGTGCATCATCAGGACCAACAGGCTGACAGACAGCAGGTCAGTCTGCACTTCATCTCTGCTGCTGTCACAAAGAACTCACCAAGAAACAACCCATTACTAGTCGGGCTGCCAGACTTAACGGGATGATAGCTTAACGCAAATTCATTTTAACGCCGATCATTTCTTTAACGCAACTAGGTTGTAGAAAAAAAACAAGATGGAGACGGCAAAAATTATATACATTAATTTACATAAAGCAGCATATTTGCCTACTCCCATGTTGATACGAGTATTAAATACTTCCTCCCTGTAAGGTTCATTTTGAACAGATACAAAATGTGTAAATATTTGAATAGATTGACAGCCCTAGTAATAACGTTGAGTATTTATAAAAATATAAATATCTTCAGGAAGTAAAAAGCATGACCCAAAGCACATGACTAATTAAAATACCACAGTGGGTTTACACCATGTGACCTCAGGCTGGGGGACGACTCCATGATTAACAATCAACATCCCATAGAAATGATCAAACCTTACTGCCTGGGAAACACTGGCTGACTGCAGTGATGATGAGGATGATGAGGAGACTAACAGAGCTGCTCTTCGTCTAATTACTGCCGCTCTACATAATGAATAATTAGTGCTTTTATTAAAGACATGGGACTCTCCAGCAGAAGCTGACCTGTAAACCATGAAAGGGTCTTTTGTGTCGTTCCACAGGGGGGATGGGAGGGAGCTCTATAGGCAGCAGGACAACCAGTAAGCACCGCTATGACACCGGGGGAACCGGGTTATGATTAGAACTGAGGAGACTCAGACCTGTGGCTCTGAATAACACCAGACTGACGTTACAATGACCTCCCATCACTAACAGCTCAGGAGAACAGAGCGCTGCAGGAATAATAATAATAATAATAATAATAATAATAATAATAATAATAATAATAATAATAATAATGATACGTTCTAAAACCAGGAAATTAGTTTTTTTAGCACTCCCGGTTCCCACATCTGAAAGACAATGTGTTTTTGGTGAGATGCCTGTTTTGCTCTACATCACCCCCGTCAGTAAGTACCAGAGGATAACCTCCGGGTCTGAGAAGTGAAGCCAACGCTGAAGAGTCTTAAACCTTCATCCTGTCTAGCAGCCAGCAGGAGGCGACTCCTCTGGTTCTATAGAAGACTCTGAGAAGATGAGTCTACTTCTCTCTAGATTTATGACCTCAGTAAACGTTAGGCTCGTTGGAGACGAGGCAGGCCGACACAGAATCGATCACCGACGATCACCGTGCATGCATGCTGGTTAGATTTGTGTCTGACTTGATGCCAACTTGCTCTGGCTTCGTGCACACATGGGCAACGATGACCTCACGAGATCGAGGCGCCACAGTTGCTCTCCACCGACTGTAAGACCCAGGGCATGATGGGAAACGCCTGGCTCGCGCCTGATCAAAGAGCTGATTGGCTCTCAGTTTCGACAGTAAACACCACGTGTTGCAGAGAGTCACAACTTTCTGTGTAACTGTAATATTTAATGCTAAATTGTAGGATATTAGTTTTATGTTGAGCAATGAAGGTTTCATCTGTTAAACACATCTGGTGTGGTTGATGATGATAATTATTATAATAATGAATGTTATCTATATAACACTTATCAAAACTCATGCTCATTATGCGTTTTACAAGGAGGACATAAAAATAATAAGAATAGAATCCAACGCCAGACACGCGCACATTTACACAGAGATTTACAAAGAAATATAAATAAAACTACAAGCAGCCTACAGATCGGATCTAACAGGAAGTAACTGTCTCTATGACTTCCTGTAAACTCAGTGAATGCTGTTAGAAACAGCTGGAAACTGTCCGACTGGATTGCAGCTTTTAGTCTCCGCCACTGCTGCCGCCTGATCTCCTCTACTATCCAGGAGAGACGCAGTTCATCTCCAACGAGCCTGAGACCTCAGTAAACATTGTAAACACGAGTTTATGGTCTCAGTCACTAGTGACTACTCACTACTCACTACTCACTACACCAACAGGATATAAAGGAGTTAAAATACACATTAATGCAGCAGTAATATTAATCCAGAAACATCAGATAGAGAATAGAAAAACACTGACTGGGAACATCTTACTGAGAGTAACAGCAGTACTTTTACTGGAGAATACTAGAATCAGAAATACTTTATTGGGGGATTGGGGCGTTATAGTCGCTCTTATATAAACATAAAGAAATGTAAGAAAACAGAAATAAAGTAGAATGTAACATGTAAATTATGTACGTAATGCTACAATATAAACACATGTAAAGAAATATAAGAAATAAAATTAAAAATAAGAAAATGAGAATATAAAACATATGAGATATGTATAAATATTTGCATTAAGACATGCACTATATAACAAATAACCACAGCACAATAAGTAAATACTAAATGCTGAGAAGTGGATCTATTAAATGAGTTAAATATAAATATTAAATGAGTTATATATAAATATTAAATGAGTTATATATCAATGCCAGAATGGAATAATTAAGAAATGAATGAGAATATTTCTTGAATGTACAGTATAAATGCAGCACTAACTACATCTAGATGATAATACTGACATACTTTCACTTCAAGTATATTTTACTGCACAATAAATACTTTGACTCTCAGTACTTTAACTACATTGAGCTGGTTACAAGCTTTTACTTCAATAAGGGTATGAAGCAGTACTTTAACTTGTAGTGGAGTATTTTCACAGTGTGGTAGTAGTACTCTTACTGCAGGAAAGGATCCTTTAGTACTTCTTCCAGCTGTGACAGCTACACACACACAGTAAAACTATACAGTACCACACACACAGTACCACACACAGTACCACACACAGTACCACACACACAGTACCACACACAGCACCATCACACAGTACCACACACACAGTACCACACACAGTACCACACACAGTACCACACACAGTACCACACACACAGTACCACACACAGCACCATCACACAGTACCACACACACAGTACCACACACAGTACCACACACAGTACCACACACAGTACCACACACAGCACCATCACACAGTACCACACACAGTACCACACACAGTACCACACACAGTACCACACACACAGTACCACACACAGTACCACACACAGTACCACACACAGCACCATCACACAGTACCACACACAGTACCACACACAGTACCACACACAGTACCACACACAGTACCACACACAGTACCACACACACAGTACCACACACAGTACCACACACAGTACCACACACACAGTACCACACACAGTACCACACACACAGTACCACACACAGTACCACACACAGTACCACACACACAGTACCACACACAGTACCACACACACAGTACCACACACAGTACCACACACAGTACCACACACAGTACCACACACACAGTACCACACACAGTACCACACACAGTACCACACACAGTACCACACACACAGTACCACACACACAGTACCACACACAGTACCACACACACAGTACCACACACAGTACCACACACAGCACCATCACACAGTACCACACACAGTACCATCACACAGTACCACACACAGTACCACACACACAGTACCACACACACAGTACCACACACAGTACCACACACACAGTACCACACACAGTACCACACACACAGCACCATCACACCCTGTAACCCTGTAACCCTGCATGTCAACAGTAATAATGTGATCATGTGTCATGGTGAGCTGACTGATCAGAATGAAGCTTTCTGAAGTTCAACATGATCCTGTAACTTTAATAAAACAGATCAACACACAGCAACACATTATAATGTTAATTAAAGGTTATTATTCATCATAACAAGGTCACATTACTCTGGATTACCAGGGAAACACAGACACACAGCAGCATGTAGCTGTCTGTAGCTGTCAGTAGCTGTCTGTAGCTGTCAGTAGCTGTCAGTAGCTGTCTGTAGCTGTCAGTAGCTGTCAGTAGCTGTCAGTAGCTGTCTGTAGCTGTCAGTAGCTGTCTGTAGCTGTCTGTAGCTGTCTGTAGCTGTCAGTAGCTGTCTGTAGCTGTCAGTAGCTGTCAGTAGCTGTCTGTAGCTGTCTGTAGCTGTCAGTAGCTGTCTGTAGCTGTCAGTAGCTGTCAGTAGCTGTCTGTAGCTGTCAGTAGCTGTCTGTAGCTGTCAGTAGCTGTCTGTAGCTGTCTGTAGCTGTCTGTAGCTGTCAGTAGCTGTCAGTAGCTGTCAGTAGCTGTCTGTAGCTGTCAGTAGCTGTCTGTAGCTGTCAGTAGCTGTCAGTAGCTGTCTGTAGCTGTCTGTAGCTGTCAGTAGCTGTCTGTAGCTGTCTGTAGCTGTCTGTAGCTGTCTGTAGCTGTCAGTAGCTGTCAGTAGCTGTCTGTAGCTGTCAGTAGCTGTCTGTAGCTGTCAGTAGCTGTCTGTAGCTGTCAGTAGCTGTCTGTAGCTGTCTGTAGCTGTCAGTAGCTGTCAGTAGCTGTCTGTAGCTGTCTGTAGCTGTCTGTAGCTGTCAGTAGCTGTCAGTAGCTGTCTGTAGCTGTCTGTAGCTGTCAGTAGCTGTCTGTAGCTGTCTGTAGCTGTCTGTAGCTGTCAGTAGCTGTCTGTAGCTGTCTGTAGCTGTCAGTAGCTGTCTGTAGCTGTCAGTAGCTGTCTGTAGCTGTCAGTAGCTGTCTGTAGCTGTCAGTAGCTGTCAGTAGCTGTCTGTAGCTGTCAGTAGCTGTCTGTAGCTGTCAGTAGCTGTCTGTAGCTGTCTGTAGCTGTCAGTAGCTGTCTGTAGCTGTCAGTAGCTGTCTGTAGCTGTCAGTAGCTGTCTGTAGCTGTCTGTAGCTGTCTGTAGCTGTCTGTAGCTGTCAGTAGCTGTCAGTAGCTGTCAGTAGCTGTCTGTAGCTGTCTGTAGCTGTCAGTAGCTGTCTGTAGCTGTCAGTAGCTGTCAGTAGCTGTCTGTAGCTGTCAGTAGCTGTCTGTAGCTGTCAGTAGCTGTCTGTAGCTGTCAGTAGCTGTCTGTAGCTGTCAGTAGCTGTCTGTAGCTGTCAGTAGCTGTCTGTAGCTGTCTGTAGCTGTCTGTAGCTGTCAGTAGCTGTCAGTAGCTGTCTGTAGCTGTCAGTAGCTGTCTGTAGCTGTCAGTAGCTGTCTGTAGCTGTCTGTAGCTGTCTGTAGCTGTCAGTAGCTGTCTGTAGCTGTCTGTAGCTGTCAGTAGCTGTCTGTAGCTGTCTGTAGCTGTCTGTAGCTGTCTGTAGCTGTCAGTAGCTGTCTGTAGCTGTCTGTAGCTGTCAGTAGCTGTCTGTAGCTGTCTGTAGCTGTCAGTAGCTGTCTGTAGCTGTCAGTAGCTGTCTGTAGCTGTCTGTAGCTGTCAGTAGCTGTCTGTAGCTGTCAGTAGCTGTCAGTAGCTGTCAGTAGCTGTCTGTAGCTGTCAGTAGCTGTCAGTAGCTGTCAGTAGCTGTCAGTAGCTGTCTGTAGCTGTCAGTAGCTGTCAGTAGCTGTCTGTAGCTGTCAGTCCTCCGCCAAGATCAGCAGACAGACCTGAGCTAGCAGCTAGCTCCGTTAGCAGCTAGCTCCGTTAGCATGCTAGCTGTCATGTTATCTATCTAAATAAAGCAGTTCGTCTCTTACCGAGCTGTGAGAGTGTTTCTGCTCCTCTGAGGTGAAGATGAGACCTTCAGTGATCTCTCCAGGCGGCTGTCTGCTTATTAAACACCAGTTTAAACAGTAAAACAGTAAAACAGCTTCCTGCTGATGATCTCTGGTTGTCACCAGTCACATCCGGGTTCTCTACAGGGAGGAGCCTGAAGGAGCGGACGATGACGTCAGTGCTAGGCAGACCGAGCAAAGGCGCATGCGCATTAGGTTGTGTTGTCCTTACCTTTTAGTTTAGACCCTACAGGGTGTATTACTGCCCTCTGCAGGGTGTATTACTGCCCTCTGCACAGGGTGTATTACTGCCCTCTGCACAGGGTGTATTACTGCCCTCTGCAGGGTGTATTACTGCCCTCTGCAGGGTGTATTACTGCCCTCTGCACAGGGTGTATTACTGCCCTCTGCCGGGTGTATTACTGCCCTCTGCCGGGTGAATTACTGCCCTCTGCAGGGTGTATTACTGCCCTCTGCAGGGTGTTTTACTGCCCTCTGCAGGGTGTATTACTGCCCTCTGCAGGGTGTATTACTGCCCTCTGCAGGGTGTATTACTGCCCTCTGCCGGGTGTATTACTGCCCTCTGCAGGGTGTATTACTGCCCTCTGCCGGGTGTATTACTGCCCTCTGCAGGGTGTATTACTATGGAAGTTCTTATTGGACTTTTTTAGTTGTAACCCACAGAAGACATTCCACAAATGTGTACCATGATCTGCAGATATTTCACTATCCACAAACATGTATTTTTGTTGTGTAAAGTCACATTCACAAAAATACAGGGCGATATTATATATAATATAATATTGCATATAATATTATGTATATTATATGTATATATATATATTATATTTATATTATATACATATATACATATATGTATATAATATATGTATATATATATCATGTATATTATATTAATATATATATATATATTATATTATATACATGATATATATATTATATAATATATATATATATTATATATATATATATTATGTATATATTTAATAAATGTATATTATAGTGTATATATATATAATATATATATTATATATATTATATATACTGTATATACATATATATATATACATATAGTGAATGTGACTTTACACAACAAAAATACATGTTTGTGGATAGTGAAATATCTGCAGATCATGGTACACATTTGTGGAATGTCTTCTGTGGGTTACAACTAAAAAAGTCCAATAAGAACTTCCATATATTACTGCCCCCTGGAGGGGGAAAATGTATTACTACCATCACAGTTAGAGTAATTCCTATGCTTACATTTTTTTCAATTGCAAACAAACTAAAATGACACATAGAAAAAAATAAATATAAATAAATTTAAAAATAAAATGTCTATATACAGATCAAGTGTTCTGGAAGTTGTTAAGCAGCACTTGTCCAGTCAACAGGAGCTGTTTCAGGACGTACAGACGAGAGCTCAGTAGTACACAACATGCCAGCTGAGATCGATTCATGGTTCACATTTTATCACACAGCAGCTCGCTGTCTGTCCCTCCGATGAGGACAGACGTCCAGGTCACATATCCACATGGTGTGGTGGTGCAGTCAGGGACAGGGAGTCCTGTCGTAAACCTGCTCTTTCTCCTCTTGAACGGGTTTATCCTGAACAAATATTTACATGATCAGCTGCCAAAAACCTCAGCAGAGGCCAGAACACGCCTTTTCTTTAATGCCGATGCATAACTTGATGTCATGCTGCAAACTGTGTCTTTCTATCTATGTAATATCATAAATGTCAACACAGAGAGTAGGAAGTATAAAGACCCTCTCAGACCACAACCCTCCAGTTCACTGAGTTCAGAGAGCTGCTGCTCTATATTCTCTCTGTGGCTTCGGACCAAAATACATGTGTTTTACCGTTGGACCCTTGTGGGCCTCTCAGGTCATAAGGTCATCAGGCTGCTATCTAAACAGCACACAGAGGACATTACACCACCTTTAAATCCTGCTTCTTAAACACTCACCATGAACAACCATGAACCACCTGACCCCCCCGCTGCATGTTCTTCCCTTTAAAAAGCTTTCTGTTCATTTAATTTACATTTCAGCCTGTCCGTATGCTTCATGTGAAACACTTTGAATCACCAATGTGTATGAAATGTGTTAAATTAACTTACTCTGCCTACTTGAGTAAAAGAACTAATACAATCATTTAAAGAAATACTCCATTACAAGTAAAAGTACAGAAGAACAGTAAGATTTAGAAAGACTCTCTTCAACGTTAGCGTTAGGAAAAGTAATAAATCAACCAAGATAGTGACGCCAAAAACCAAGATGGAGACGACCAAAAACCAAGATAGTGACGCCAAAAACCAAGATGGAGACGACTAAAAACCAAGATGGAGACGACCAAAAACCAAGATAGTGACGCCAAAAACCAAGATGGAGACGACTAAAAACCAAGATGGTGACGCCAAAAACCAAGATGGAGACGACCAAAAACCAAGATGGAGACGACCAAAAACCAAGATAGTGACGCCAAAAACCAAGATGGAGACGACCAAAAACCAAGATAGTGACGCCAAAAACCAAGATGGAGACGCCAAAAACCAAGATAGAGACGACTAAAAACCAAGATGGTGACGCCAAAAACCAAGATGGAGACGACCAAAAACCAAGATGGAGACGACCAAAAACCAAGATAGTGACGCCAAAAACCAAGATGGAGACGCCAAAAACCAAGATAGAGACGACTAAAAACCAAGATGGTGACGCCAAAAACCAAGATGGAGACGACCAAAAACCAAGATGGAGACGACCAAAAACCAAGATAGTGACGCCAAAAACCAAGATGGAGACGCCAAAAACCAAGATGGAGACGCCCAAAAACCAAGATGGAGACGACTAAAAACCAAGATGGAGACGCCCAAAAACCAAGATAGTGACGCCAAAAACCAAGATGGAGACACCAAAAACCAAGATGGAGATGACTAAAAACCAAGATGGAGACGCCAAAAACCAAGATGGAGACGGCCAAAAACCAAGATAGTGACGCCAAAAACCAAGATGGAGACGACCAAAAACCAAGATGGAGACGACCAAAAACCAAGATAGTGACGCCAAAAACCAAGATGGAGACGACTAAAAACCAAGATGGAGACGCCAAAAACCAAGATGGAGACGACCAAAAACCAAGATAGTGACGCCAAAAACCAAGATGGAGACGACCAAAAACCAAGATGGAGACGACCAAAAACCAAGATGGAGACGCCCAAAAACCAAGATAGTGACGCCAAAAACCAAGATGGAGACGCCAAAAACCAAGATGGAGACGCCCAAAAACCAAGATGGAGACGACTAAAAACCAAGATGGAGACGCCCAAAAACCAAGATAGTGACGCCAAAAACCAAGATGGAGACGACCAAAAACCAAGATAGTGACGCCAAAAACCAAGATGGAGACGCCAAAAACCAAGATAGTGACGCCAAAAACCAAGATGGAGACGCCAAAAACTAAGATGGTGACGACCAAAAACCAAGATGGTGACGACCAAAAACCAAGATGGAGACGCCAAAAACTAAGATGGTGACGACCAAAAACCAAGATTGAGACGACCAAAAACTAAGATGGTGACGACCAAAAACCAAGATTGAGACGACCAAAAACTAAGATGGTGACGACCAAAAACCAAGATGGAGACGCCAAAAACTAAGATGGTGACGACCAAAAACCAAGATTGAGACGACCAAAAACTAAGATGGTGACGACCAAAAACCAAGATGGTGACGACCAAAAACTAAGATGGAGACGCCAAAAACTAAGATGGTGACGACCAAAAACCAAGATTGAGACGACCAAAAACTAAGATGGTGACGACCAAAAACCAAGATGGAGACGCCAAAAACTAAGATGGTGACGACCAAAAACCAAGATTGAGACGACCAAAAACTAAGATGGTGACGACCAAAAACCAAGATTGAGACGACCAAAAACTAAGATGGTGACGACCAAAAACCAAGATTGAGACGATCAAAAACTAAGATGGAGACGCCAAAAACCAAGATGGAGACGCCAAAAACCAAGATGGAGACGACTAAAAACCAAGATGGAGACGCCAAAAACCAAGATAGTGACGCCAAAAACCAAGATGGAGACGACTAAAAACCAAGATGGTGACGCCAAAAACCAAGATGGAGACGACCAAAAACCAAGATGGAGACGACCAAAAACCAAGATAGTGACGCCAAAAACCAAGATGGCGACGACCAAAAACCAAGATAGTGACGCCAAAAACCAAGATGGAGACGCCAAAAACCAAGATAGAGACGACTAAAAACCAAGATGGTGACGCCAAAAACCAAGATGGAGACGACCAAAAACCAAGATGGAGACGACCAAAAACCAAGATAGTGACGCCAAAAACCAAGATGGAGACGCCAAAAACCAAGATAGAGACGACTAAAAACCAAGATGGTGACGCCAAAAACCAAGATGGAGACGACCAAAAACCAAGATGGAGACGACCAAAAACCAAGATAGTGACGCCAAAAACCAAGATGGAGACGCCAAAAACCAAGATGGAGACGCCCAAAAACCAAGATGGAGACGACTAAAAACCAAGATGGAGACGCCCAAAAACCAAGATAGTGACGCCAAAAACCAAGATGGAGACACCAAAAACCAAGATGGAGATGACTAAAAACCAAGATGGAGACGCCAAAAACCAAGATGGAGACGGCCAAAAACCAAGATAGTGACGCCAAAAACCAAGATGGAGACGACCAAAAACCAAGATGGAGACGACCAAAAACCAAGATAGTGACGCCAAAAACCAAGATGGAGACGACTAAAAACCAAGATGGAGACGCCAAAAACCAAGATGGAGACGACCAAAAACCAAGATAGTGACGCCAAAAACCAAGATGGAGACGACCAAAAACCAAGATGGAGACGACCAAAAACCAAGATGGAGACGCCCAAAAACCAAGATAGTGACGCCAAAAACCAAGATGGAGACGCCAAAAACCAAGATGGAGACGCCCAAAAACCAAGATGGAGACGACTAAAAACCAAGATGGAGACGCCCAAAAACCAAGATAGTGACGCCAAAAACCAAGATGGAGACGCCAAAAACTAAGATGGTGACGACCAAAAACCAAGATTGAGACGACCAAAAACTAAGATTGAGACGCTAAAAACTAAGATGGTGACGACCAAAAACCAAGATTGAGACGACCAAAAACCAAGATTGAGACGACCAAAAACTAAGATGGTGACGACCAAAAACCAAGATTGAGACGACCAAAAACTAAGATGGTGACGACCAAAAACCAAGATGGTGACGACCAAAAACTAAGATGGAGACGCCAAAAACTAAGATGGTGACGACCAAAAACCAAGATTGAGACGACCAAAAACTAAGATGGTGACGACCAAAAACCAAGATGGAGACGCCAAAAACTAAGATGGTGACGACCAAAAACCAAGATTGAGACGACCAAAAACTAAGATGGTGACGACCAAAAACCAAGATTGAGACGACCAAAAACTAAGATGGTGACGACCAAAAACCAAGATTGAGACGACCAAAAACTAAGATGGAGACGCCAAAAACCAAGATGGAGACGCCAAAAACCAAGATGGAGACGACTAAAAACCAAGATGGAGACGCCAAAAACCAAGATGGAGACGACCAAAAACCAAGATAGTGACGCCAAAAACCAAGATGGAGACGACCAAAAACCAAGATGGAGACGACCAAAAACCAAGATGGAGACGCCCAAAAACCAAGATAGTGACGCCAAAAACCAAGATGGAGACGCCAAAAACCAAGATGGAGACGCCCAAAAACCAAGATGGAGACGACTAAAAACCAAGATGGAGACGCCCAAAAACCAAGATAGTGACGCCAAAAACCAAGATGGAGACGACCAAAAACCAAGATAGTGATGCCAAAAATCAAGATGGAGACGCCAAAAACCAAGATAGTGACGCCAAAAACCAAGATGGAGATGCCAAAAACTAAGATGGTGACGACCAAAAACCAAGATGGTGACGACCAAAAACCAAGATGGAGACGCCAAAAACTAAGATGGTGACGACCAAAAACCAAGATTGAGACGACCAAAAACTAAGATGGTGACGACCAAAAACCAAGATTGAGACGACCAAAAACTAAGATGGTGACGACCAAAAACCAAGATGGAGACGCCAAAAACTAAGATGGTGACGACCAAAAACCAAGATTGAGACGACCAAAAACTAAGATGGTGACGACCAAAAACCAAGATTGAGACGACCAAAAACTAAGATGGTGACGACCAAAAACCAAGATGGTGACGACCAAAAACTAAGATGGAGACGCCAAAAACTAAGATGGTGACGACCAAAAACCAAGATTGAGACGACCAAAAACTAAGATGGTGACGACCAAAAACCAAGATGGAGACGCCAAAAACTAAGATGGTGACGACCAAAAACCAAGATTGAGACGACCAAAAACTAAGATGGTGACGACCAAAAACCAAGATTGAGACGACCAAAAACTAAGATGGTGACGACCAAAAACCAAGATTGAGACGACCAAAAACTAAGATGGAGACGCCAAAAACCAAGATGGAGACGCCAAAAACCAAGATGGAGACGACTAAAAACCAAGATGGAGACGCCAAAAACCAAGATGGAGAAGACCAAAAACCAAGATAGTGATGCCAAAAACCAAGATGGAGAAGACCAAAAACCAAGATGGAGACGCCCAAAAACCAAGATAGTGACGCCAAAAACCAAGATGGAGACGCCAAAAACCAAGATGGAGACGCCCAAAAACCAAGATGGAGACGACTAAAAACCAAGATGGAGACGCCCAAAAACCAAGATGGAGACGCCAAAAACCAAGATGGAGACGCCAAAAACTAAGATGGTGACGACCAAAAACCAAGATGGTGACGACCAAAAACCAAGATTGAGACGACCAAAAACTAAGATGGTGACGACCAAAAACCAAGATGGAGACGCCAAAAACTAAGATGGTGACGACCAAAAACCAAGATTGAGACGACCAAAAACTAAGATGGTGACGACCAAAAACCAAGATGGTGACGACCAAAAACTAAGATGGAGACGCTAAAAACCAAGATGGAGACGCCAAAAACTAAGATGGTGACGACCAAAAACCAAGATTGAGACGACCAAAAACTAAGATGGTGACGACCAAAAACCAAGATGATGACGACCAAAAACTAAGATGGTGACGACCAAAAACTAAGATGGTGACGACCAAAAACCAAGATGATGACGACCAAAAACCAAGATGGAGACGCCCAAAAACCAAGATGGAGACGCCCAAAAACCAAGATAGTGACGCCAAAAACCAAGATGGAGACGCCAAAAACCAAGATGGAGACGCCCAAAAACCAAGATGGAGACGACTAAAAACCAAGATGGAGACGCCCAAAAACCAAGATAGTGACGCCAAAAACCAAGATGGAGACGACCAAAAACCAAGATAGTGACGCCAAAAATCAAGATGGAGACGCCAAAAACCAAGATAGTGACGCCAAAAACCAAGATGGAGACGCCAAAAACTAAGATGGTGACGACCAAAAACCAAGATTGAGACGACCAAAAACTAAGATGGTGACGACCAAAAACCAAGATGGTGACGACCAAAAACTAAGATGGAGACGCTAAAAACCAAGATGGAGACGCCAAAAACTAAGATGGTGACGACCAAAAACCAAGATTGAGACGACCAAAAACTAAGATGGTGACGACCAAAAACCAAGATGATGACGACCAAAAACTAAGATGGAGACGCCAAAAACCAATTAAAGAAAATAGATAAATGATAGAATAAAAACAAAAACGTATCCCTACTGATTCACACCTCTGACCGTCTTCTTCTCCATGGTAACAACAGCTGAGGCTCATGGGTGTTGTAGTATTTAGAGCCATCTGCCAAACTGAGGACCAAAACCTGATTAGTGAGAACATGAACCTGTATGACGGCTTCAAATTACACTTTCTGTGACCACATTCAGGAGGTCCATTAACTTCACTCTGCAGCCTCAAGCTGCAATAAAGACTTCTGTCTAGATGGAGTTCATTCTAACAAACTTCTGACAGAATAATAATCTGTGTTCGTGTGTTCATGTGTTCAGACGTGTTCTGTTGTGGTGCTGGTAGTACCAGTGTGAGTGGAAGGAGTCTGAAATGTGAGAGGTGAGAGGTCGTCCTGCTGGATTCCTGCAGATAGAATTACACACTGAATGTGTGATTGTGGATTTACCTCTGGAGACGAGTCCTCTGGAGAAGTGTCCTCTGGAGGCGTGTCCTCTGGAGAAGTGTCCTCTGGAGGCGTGTCCTCTGGAGGCGTGTCCTCTGGAGAAGTGTCCTCTGGAGGCGTGTCCTCTGGAGAAGTGTCCTCTGGAGGCGTGTCCTCTGGAGGCGTGTCCTCTGGAGACGAGTCCTCTGGAGAAGTGTCCTCTGGAGGCGTGTCCTCTGGAGGCGTGTCCTCTGGAGGCGTGTCCTCTGCGACTTCCAATATTCACTCATTCATTTCTAAAATATTAACTACATGCAATGGAGGCTCATTACCACCAGGAACAGAAAATAACAGGTATGCACGATAAATATAAAAATACTCATGGTAAGTCAAGAAGTTTAAAATTATTATTATTTTTTGAAATCATGAAATCAATATTAAATTATAAGTTTTTAAAAAGTCCTAGTATTATGAGAATAAAGTAATAATTTTATAAAGTAGTAATTGTACGTGTTATTTTAGTGGTGAAATAGTGTGAAAATGGACCTGGAAGAGATTGTTAAAGAAACTGAGTTTATTCTGAAGAAAGAACCACACGGACCTGATGGAGGAACGGACTCTTTAGAGGAGGAGGAAATTACATTTTTTGTCGTAAAGTTATGACTTTATTCTCACAATATTATGACTTTTTTTCTTGTTATATTCTGACTTTATTCTCCAAATCTCAGATTTATTTTTTTCCTCAATTTAGTCTAAACAATAGGAAGTCAAACTAATCAGAGAGTCACATTTTTGACACCACTGAGCCTCCATACCTGGAGGGAGTGGAGGGGCGGTGACGCGTCGAGCACTCCGTCAAGGCGCGCTCTGATTGGCTGCTGGCAGGTGTTCACGTGAAGCCCGGCTGCTGGTTCAGCAGCACGAGAGAGAGAATGTTCAACAAGTTTAGAACGTGAGGAGAGCAGCTCGCGACCAGAACGCTCACATCAAAGATGATCCCGAGACTCCGAGCAGCTGCTACGTCATCTTAAAGGAACAGCGACCCTTTCTACTGCACGACCACCTGGACAGGTAACTCCTGCACCGACACGTCCACTCTATTGTCAGCATACCGAGCTGCAGGTATTAATATTAATATAAAGGTGTAGCTGCAGGTATTAATATGAATATAAAGGTGTAGCAGCAGGTATTAATATGAATATAAAGGTGTAGCAGCAGGTATTAATGTGAATATAAAGGTGTAGCAGCAGGTATTAATATGAATATAAAGGTGTAGCAGCAGGTATTAATATGAATATAAAGGTGTAGCAGCAGGTATTAATGTGAATATAAAGGTGTAGCTGCAGGTATTAATATGAATATAAAGGTGTAGCTGCAGGTATTAATATGAATATAAAGGTGTAGCAGCAGGTATTAATATGAATATAAAGGTGTAGCAGCAGGTATTAATATGAATATAAAGGTGTAGCAGCAGGTATTAATATGAATATAAAGGTGTAGCTGCAGGTATTAATATGAATATAAAGGTGTAGCTGCAGGTATTAATATGAATATAAAGGTGTAGCAGTAGGTATTAATATGAATATAAAGGTGTAGCTGCAGGTATTAATATGAATATAAAGGTGTAGCTGCAGGTATTAATATGAATATAAAGGTGTAGCAGCAGGTATTAATGTGAATATAAAGGTGTAGCAGCAGGTATTAATATTAATATAAAGGTGTAGCTGCAGGTATTAATATGAATATAAAGGTGTAGCAGCAGGTATTAATGTGAATATAAAGGTGTAGCAGTAGGTATTAATATGAATATAAAGGTGTAGCTGCAGGTATTAATATGAATATAAAGGTGTAGCTGCAGGTATTAATATGAATATAAAGGTGTAGCAGCAGGTATTAATATTAATATAAAGGTGTAGCTGCAGGTATTAATATGAATATAAAGGTGTAGCAGCAGGTATTAATATGAATATAAAGGTGTAGCTGCAGGTATTAATATTAATATAAAGGTGTAGCAGTAGGTATTAATATGAATATAAAGGTGTAGCAGCAGGTATTAATGTGAATATAAAGGTGTAGCAGCAGGTATTAATATGAATATAAAGGTGTAGCAGCAGGTATTAATATGAATATAAAGGTGTAGCAGCAGGTATTAATATGAATATAAAGGTGTAGCAGCAGGTATTAATATGAATATAAAGGTGTAGCAGCAGGTATTAATATGAATATAAAGGTGTAGCTGCAGGTATTAATATGAATATAAAGGTGTAGCTGCAGGTATTAATATGAATATAAAGGTGTAGCAGCAGGTATTAATATTAATATAAAGGTGTAGCTGCAGGTATTAATATGAATATAAAGGTGTAGCAGCAGGTATTAATATTAATATAAAGGTGTAGCTGCAGGTATTAATATTAATATAAAGGTGTAGCTGCAGGTATTAATATTAATATAAAGGTGTAGCTGCAGGTATTAATATTAATATAAAGGTGTAGCTGCAGGTATTAATATTAATATAAAGGTGTAGCTGCAGGTATTAATATGAATATAAAGGTGTAGCAGCAGGTATTAATATGAATATAAAGGTGTAGCAGCAGGTATTAATATGAATATAAAGGTGTAGCAGCAGGTATTAATATTAATATAAAGGTGTAGCTGCAGGTATTAATATGAATATAAAGGTGTAGCAGCAGGTATTAATGTGAATATAAAGGTGTAGCAGTAGGTATTAATATGAATATAAAGGTGTAGCTGCAGGTATTAATATGAATATAAAGGTGTAGCAGCAGGTATTAATATGAATATAAAGGTGTAGCAGCAGGTATTAATATGAATATAAAGGTGTAGCTGCAGGTATTAATATGAATATAAAGGTGTAGCAGCAGGTATTAATATGAATATAAAGGTGTAGCAGCAGGTATTAATGTGAATATAAAGGTGTAGCAGCAGGTATTAATGTGAATATAAAGGTGTAGCAGCAGGTATTAATATGAATATAAAGGTGTAGCTGCAGGTATTAATATGAATATAAAGGTGTAGCAGCAGGTATTAATATGAATATAAAGGTGTAGCTGCAGGTATTAATATGAATATAAAGGTGTAGCAGCAGGTATTAATATGCAGAAGTGACAGAAAGCAGCAGTGGGTGTGCAGAGGGGGGTGTGTTCCTGATCTAGTTCACTCTTCCTCCGGTGGAGAGGTGGAGAGGTGGAGAGGTGGAGAGATGGAGAGGTGGAGAGGTAGAGAGATGGAGAGATGGAGAGGTGGAGAGGTGGAGAGGTGGAGAGATGGAGAGGTGGAGAGGTAGAGAGATGGAGAGATGGAGAGGTGGAGAGGTAGAGAGATGGAGAGAGGTAGAGAGATGGAGAGAGGTGTGTGGAGGAGAAACTTTATTACCTGTATGGGGAGTAAAAGATGTCTACGAGATACTCTAAGAATCTAATAATACTAGATAGATAGTGCAGACTGCAGAGATCAGTCCTTCATCCACAGCAGCACACGAGGAAGACAGCTGATCTTTAATCCTTTCATTCAGTTATATAAACTCTGTCCTCATTCTCATCCATCCAGGCTTAATACTCTCATATCCATCAGAGGACCGTGTTCAACACAACTGTAGATAATACTGATAGATAGAGAGACTATTATTATCATTATTATTATTAGTAGTAGTATTTTATTATTATTATTGTTATTATTATTATTAGTAGTAGTAATATAATTTTATTTAAAAAGTTTTGATTTTAATTTATTATTATTTTTATTTATTTATTTTTACTTTTTATTATTAACAGCCTCATGTCCTCTGTCTCTTATAACAGCCTCATGTCCTCTGTCTCTTATAACAGCCTCATGTCCTCTGTCTCTTATAACAGCCTCATGTCCTCTGTCTCTTATAACAACCTCATGTCCTCTGTCTCTTATAACAGCCTCATGTCCTCTGTCTCTTATAACAGCCTCATGTCCTCTGTCTCTTATAACAGCCTCATGTCCTCTGTAGTGCAGACTGCAGAGATCAGTCCTTCATCCACAGCAGCACACGAGGAAGACAGCTGATCTTTAATCCTTTCATTCTTATATAAACTCTGTCCTCATTCTCATTCATCCATGCTAATACTCTCATATCCTCTTTTATTATAACAGCCTCATGTCCTCTGTCTCTTATAACAGCCTCATGTCCTCTGTCTCTTATAACAGCCTCATGTCCTCTGTCTCTTATAACAACCTCATGTCCTCTGTCTCTTATAACAACCTCATGTCCTCTGTCTCTTATAACAGCCTCATGTCCTCTGTCTCTTATAACAACCTCATGTCCTCTGTCTCTTATAACAACCTCATGTCCTCTGTCTCTTATAACAGCCTCATGTCCTCTGTCTCTTATAACAGCCTCATGTCCTCTGTCTCTTATAACAGCCTCATGTCCTCTGTCTCTTATAACAGCCTCATGTCCTCTGTCTCTTATAACAACCTCATGTCCTCTGTCTCTTATAACAACCTCATGTCCTCTGTCTCTTATAACAGCCTCATGTCCTCTGTCTCTTATAACAACCTCATGTCCTCTGTCTCTTATAACAACCTCATGTCCTCTGTCTCTTATAACAGCCTCATGTCCTCTGTCTCTTATAACAGCCTCATGTCCTCTGTCTCTTATAACAGCCTCATGTCCTCTGTCTCTTATAACAACCTCATGTCCTCTGTCTCTTATAACAACCTCATGTCCTCTGTCTCTTATAACAACCTCAGGTCCTCTGTCTCTTATAACAGCCTCATGTCCTCTGTCTCTTATAACAACCTCATGTCCTCTGTCTCTTATAACAGCCTCATGTCCTCTGTCTCTTATAACAACCTCATGTCCTCTGTCTCTTATAACAACCTCATGTCCTCTGTCTCTTATAACAACCTCATGTCCTCTGTCTCTTATAACAGCCTCATGTCCTCTGTCTCTTATAACAGCCTCATGTCCTCTGTCTCCTGTAGTGTCCTGTGAGTGTGTCCTCTTGAGTCCACGATGCCGATCGACATGGCCTTACCTCTGTACCTGTCCAAAGAGGAGTTTGTCTTCAGGACGTCTCCTAAGACATGCCAACCTGCTCTGAGCTCCTGCCTGAGGTTCCAGCCCCCCCACCGCGTGGACCCGACCGAGCCCGAGGACGGACGGTCCTCCAGGAAGGACTCCAGGAAGGCCAAGAAGCAGGTGACGTTCGCCGACCACCGCGGCCTGTCTCTGACCAGAGTGAAGGTCTTCTCCCAGTTCAGCGACCCCATCGCTATCCCTCTGAACGTCCAGGAGACGCTCAGCGCCGCTCTGTCTCTGAGCGCCGTGGAGGACCAGCTGGTGCTGGACTTCACTCAGCCCGCCTCAGACTACCTGAACTTCCGCCAGAGCCTGGAGAGGAACTACGTGTGCCTGGAGCACTGCGTGCTGAAGGAGAAGGCGTTGGCGGGAACCGTTAAAGTCAAGAACGTGTCCTTCGAGAAGACGGTGAAGCTGCGGGTGACGTTCGACAGCTGGCGGAGCCACGTCGACGTGGACTGCCAGTTCGTGAAGGACGCGTATCCCAGCTCGTACAGCGACACCTTCTCCTTCAGCGTGTCGCTGCCCGAGCAGCTGAGGCCTCATGAGTGCGTCGCGTTCGCCGTCTGTTACGAGGTGGGTGGACGCGAGTACTGGGACAGCAACCGGGGGGACAACTACGGGATCGTCTGGTCGTCCCTGAAGAGGAGCCGCCAGGACGCCTGCAGCCGCCACACGGCCTCCTCAGACTTTGGGATTCACTTTGACCGATACGGCAGCCCCACCTGCTCACACGGGATCTTCCCCGATTGGCCGAGTTACGCCGGATACGAGAACACGGGCCCGTACTACTGAACAGGAAGCATGGCGGTGGCGTGGCGTGGGGTGGCGATGGCGGTGGCTGAACATAGAGCTCCGTCACCGACTCTGAATACTGACGAACCTGCAGGAATCATGATTACTGTTTTCTACCTATACAGGTAAATGTCACGTCATCCTCCACCTGCTGCAACCAACAACTCTCATCACCAACAACTCTCATCACCAACAACTCTCATCACCAACAACTCTCATCACCAACAACTCTCATCAACAACTCTCATCATCAACAACTCTCATCAACAACTCTCATCACCAACAACTCTCATCATCAACAACTCTCATCACCAACAACTCTCATCACCAACAACTCTCATCACCAACAACTCTCATCACCAACAACTCTCATCACCAACAACTCTCATCAACAACTCTCATCACCAACAACTCTCATCACCAACAACTCTCATCACCAACAACTCTCATCACCAACAACTCTCATCACCAACAACTCTCATCACCAACAACACCAACAACTCTCATCACCAACAACTCTCATCAACAACTCTCATCATCAACAACTCTCATCACCAACAACTCTCATCACCAACAACACCAACAACTCTCATCACCAACAACTCTCATCAACAACTCTCATCATCAACAACTCTCATCAACAACTCTCATCACCAACAACTCTCATCACCAACAACTCTCATCACCAACAACTCTCATCAACAACTCTCATCATCAACAACTCTCATCAACAACTCTCATCACCAACAACTCTCATCACCAACAACTCTCATCACCAACAACTCTCATCACCAACAACTCTCATCACCAACAACTCTCATCATCAACAACTCTCATCACATCACCAACAACTCTCATCACCAACAACTCTCATCACCAACAACTCTCATCACCAACAACTCTCATCACCAACAACTCTCATCAACAACTCTCATCATCAACAACTCTCATCATCAACAACTCTCATCACCAACAACTCTCATCATCAACAACTCTCATCACCAACAACTCTCATCATCAACAACTCTCATCATCAACAACTCTCATCAACAACAACTCTCATCACCAACAACTCTCATCACCAACAACTCTCATCAACAACTCTCATCATCAACAACTCTCATCACCAACAACTCTCATCACCAACAACTCTCATCATCCATTCATCTTCACTTTATTTTACTGATTAGTTGAACACATTTACGTCTTCAGACGTTTTATTCTGTCCGACCAGCTAACAGCGTGACCTCATCATGACGTTGTGATCGGGGTTGATATTAAACAGAGAAGAGCTGCAACGATTAATCAATTAATCGATTAGTTGTCAACTATTAAATTAACCGGCAACTATTTTTATAAGCGATTAATCATATTAATAATAATTAAATAAAGAAAACCAAGTGTATTAAAGGTTTAAAGAGGATGTTTGTTTCTCAACATGACAGCTGACGTTTACCTGGTTTCTCTCTCTCAATAGTTTCCACGGTTACATCATCAGTTCAATAGTTTCCACGGTTACATCATCAGTTCCGTCTCGTCACCTGTTTGGAATCAAACCTGTGATTCATGTTAATTTATTAAATAAAGCGAGCAGGTTGGAGCATGTTTCCCATCATGCATCACTGCGTGGGGTGATGAATGAGTTCTCCATGTTTCTGCAGCGTCTCTGAAGTTTTGCACCTTTTTATTAAAACAAGCCGACATGTTGTTTATTAAACTGTAATTTAACGTTAACGTTGATTCTTAATGTCTTGTTGTGTCTAACGTGTCTGAATGGGTTGTTTATGAAATAAAGTCATCTTGTTATTAAATGTTTATTACGTGTGATATGAAACTATACAATCTGCTGTCTTCTTATAGGGTTAAAAAAAGAACAATAACATTACATATTTTTACTTAAATTTTAGTTAAGAAAAATACAAAAAAAACATTGCAAATTAATATATAGGGAAAAAAAGGGCTTATTAAAAACCTAAATAACTAAATAATTTAAAACAAATAATAAAAGTGTTTATTATTAAATAATAAAATCAGCTTATTTTCACAAATAGATGTGTATATACATATATATTACTTACTGAAAACCAAAACAACTAAAAAATGTAAAATAATACATTTGTTTACTATTTAAAAAATAAATTCAGCTTATATTCACAAATATATATATATACGTATATGTATATTTATATATATATATACAGCGGGTAAAATAAGTATTGAACACGTCACCATTTTTCTCAGTAAATATATTTCCAAAGGTGCTACTGACATGAATTTTTCACCAGATGTTGGTACCAACCCAAGTAATCTATACATACAAAGAAACCAAAACAAATAAGTTCAGAAATTAAGTTATGTGTAATAATGTGAAATGACACAGGGAAAAAGTATTGAACACATGAAGAAAGGGAGGTGCAAAAAGGCATGGTAAACCAAGACAACAGCTTTAATCTATCAGTAATTAGAAATTAATCCGACTCCTTGTCAGTGCAAATTAATATCAGCTGGTTCAGTCCCAACTGATGGCCTATAAAAAGGTGTCTTATTACCAAGGTGTCACACAAGAAACATCCCATGATGGGTAAAAGCAAAGAGCTCTCTCAAGACCTTTGCAACCTTATTGTTGTAAAACATCCTGATGACATTGGTTACAGCCACATTTCTAAACTTCTGAATGTTCCAGTGAACACTGTTGGGGCCATAATCCGGAAGTGGAAAGAACATAATTTCACCATAAACTGGCCACGACCAGGTGCTCCTCGCAAGATTTCAGACAGAGGAGTGAAAATAATTATCAGAAGAGTTGTCCAAGAGCCAAGGACCACTTGTGGAGAGCTTCAGAAAGACCTGGAATTAGCAGGTACAATTGATTCAAAGAAATCAATAAGTAATGCACTCAACCGCCATGGCCTGTATGCACGCTCACCACACAAGACTCCATTGCTGAAGAAAAAGCATGTTGAAGCTCGTTTAAAGTTTGCTGCACAACATTTGGACAAGCCTGTGAAATACTGGGAGAATATAGTCTGGTCAGATGAGATTAACTCTTTGGATGCCATAATACACACCGTGTTTGGAGGACAAATGGCACTGCACATCACCCTAAAAACACCATACCAACAGTGAAGTCTGGAGGTGGGAACATCATGGTGTGGGGCTGCTTTTCAGCATACGGTACTGGCAAACTTCACATAATTGAAGGAAGGATGAATGGAAAAATGTACCGAGACATTCTTGATAAAGATCTGCTGCCATCTACCAGGATGATGAAGATGAAACGAGGGTGGACATTTCAGCAAGACAATGATCCCAAACGCACAGCCAAGGAAACTCTCAATTGGTTTCAGAGAAAGAAAATAAAGCTGCTAGAATGGCCCAGCCAATCACCTGACTTGAATCCAACTGAAAAACTATGGAAAGAACTGAAGATCAGAGTTCATAGAAGAAGCTCAGAGACTGTTTGTGTGGAAGAATGGGCCAAAATCAGCCCTGAGCAATGCATACGACTAGTTTCTCCATACAGGAGGCGTCTTGAAGCCGTCATTACCAACAAAGGCTTTTGTACAAAGTATTAAATAAATATCAGTAAGCGTGTTCAATACTTTTTCCCTGTGTCATTTCACATTATTACACATAACTTAATTTCTGAACTTATTTGTTTTGGTTTCTTTGTATGTATAGATTACTTGGGTTGTTACCAACATCTGGTGAAAATTTCATGTCAGTAGCACCTTTAGAAATATATTTACTGAGAAGAATGGTGACGTGTTCAATACTTATTTTACCCGCTGTATATATATATACATATATATATATATGTATATATATACATATATGTATATGTATATACTCTGCTGCCGGTCCTGGACTCTGCTTCATGAAGGATTGGCTGATTTTTCAACGCAGACTATATGATTTGTTTTATTAATGTTGTCTGGGTCATCTCATGTAATTCTTCTTCTGTAATATGTAATATTGGTTCAGTAGCTCAGTAGTTCAGTATCGGGTCTCTCCCGTCGTTGTGTCTGTGGTCACGTCAGCGCTGTATTTGACCTCCATATCTCTGTATGACCTTGAGGAAGTAGGCCGATCTGATGTGAACTTGGATCAGAATCTGTTTGTTCTGCAGGTTAAAGCGGTTCACTGACCGGAGACCAGAGCCAGAAGAGTTATTATTAACCCTCTTTATAGACACAGGAAACACTGATCCTGAAGCCACGTTAAAACCAGCAGACCATACAACTGATCCTGGATCTGCAGGAGAATACTGAACCTGTGATCAACAACAGATAATCAGTCATCCTGTCACCCTGATGTATTTAGACAGAGAGATAGATCTATTCAACCAGATCAGTTCAAAAGGTTCACATTGAAATGAATGTCTGTTAGATCAGTATCTATCTACAGTAAACTAAAAAAGTATCTGATGTTTGCTGGACTGAAGTATTGAAAGTCATTTGAAAGTAATTGGTAAATGATGATAAATGCTTACCGGTTAACCGGTTAACACTTTTTCAGACATTTTTTGACATTTCTTTGGATATTTTTTTTTTTTTGGACATTTTTCTGTTTTTTTTCAGACATCTTCAGACATCTTCAGACATCTTCAGACATCTTCAGACATCTTTTGGACATTTTATTGGACATTTTTCAGACATTTTTCTCCAGGACTGGGCCACGATCTCACTTCACACCCTGCAGCAGACTCAGGTGACTCAGGTGAGTCTGCAGGGTGTGGACTGAGATCGTGGCCCAGTTCAGGGTTAATCTGTTAACTGGTGGGACCAGTTCGTCCTCCAGGTGAATATGGCTAATTCCAAAGAAATGCTAACTGGTTTTGGAGGAGGACCAACCAGGTCATACTAGCTTGTTGAGAAGAAAAAAAAATTCCCAAAAAAAGAGTCTGAAAAAAAAAAATCAGAAAAATGTCTAAAAATGTCCAAAAGAAAGGCAGAAGAAAAGTGTGATCCTTGTATCATAGTAAACTATAGAACCTGATGAATCCATCGGTACCAACCATGTCAGACTAGCTGGTCATGAAGGAGGTTAAATAACGCTCAACACTGACACTAAATGTTGGAGAGGACAAACTGTCATGTCCATGTTCAAAGAGGTCCCTTGACCTCTGACCTCCAGATCAGTGAATGTAAATGGGTTCTATGGGTACCCACGAGTCTCCCCTTTACAGACATGCCCACTTTATGATAATCACATGCAGTTTGGGGCAAGTCATAGTCAAGTCAGCACACTGACACACTGACAGCTGTTGTTGCCTGTTGGGCTGCAGTTTGCCATGTTATGATTGGAGCATATTGTTTTATGCTAAATGCAGTACCTGTGAGGGTTTCTGGATCAATATCTGTTATTGATCTGTGTTGTTCATTGATTTACAATAATAAATATATACATACATTTACATAAAGCAGCATATTAGTCCACTCCCATGATGATAAGAGGATTAAATACTTGATGAATCTCCCTTTAAGGTTCATTTAGAACAGATAATGTTATATTATTATTATAATTATTATATTTAGGCATGATATACTGCTGTGATTCTTCACTCTCAGAGAGTTTATTGTTTCAAAGCAGATATATTATGAATATTGTCTCTTTGCTCATCGTGTCCTGTAGATGGAGACACAGTCCTCTCTGGTGTCCTCTCATGTCTTAGTCAGTATTTACCATGTAACTCATGTTATAACAACCTTTTCATTTATTTATTTATATATACATATATATACATATATATATATATAAATATATATAAATAAATATATATATACATATATATATATATATATATATATATGTATATATCCTTTGTAAAGTTATATATTTAATATTCCTGGAACTCTGGGAGGGTTTCTTTAAAAAACATAAATATGTTTTTTTAGTTGTTTTTTTTACATTTAATCTGGATTTCTTGGCTGATTTGAAAGAAAATTTGGACAAATCAGAACAATAACTTCCTCCTCCTCCTCCTCCAGCAGCAGCAGCAGGGAGGAGGAGGAGGAGGAAGTGATGGAGGGAGGAAGAGGAGGAGATAGGGAGGGAGAAAGGGAGGGATGTAGGAGGGATCATGGATCTGACGCAGTGAGAGCGGATCCGCCTCACTTCCACTCCCCGCTGCAGGAAGAGACTCATCGGCTCAGGAAGCTCCAGGAACACGGATCTGTATCCGAGCAGAGAGCTCCATGAGGCCGCTGCAGCACCGGAGCTCCGACCGGGGCTCGAACCCGCAGCTGTAGCCGGTAGTGGTCCGGTGGTCCGGTGGTTCGGTGGTTCGGTGTTTTGTTCTGATGCTGCAGGAGACGATGCCTCCGCGGCTGCTGCTGCTGCTGCTGCCGTCCATAAGCGTCTTTATTCCCAGACAGAAAGTGTGTTTTGGTTTTGTCTCCTGTCCTGCTGAGGGGTCTCAGATCGGTGCACCATGCTGCTGTCCTCTCTGTCTCCATGAAACCTCTCCATGATAACAAGCAGCAGGAGGAGGAGGAGGAGGAGGAAGAGGAGGGGTGCGGCCCTATGGAGGACAAGGAGAACAACCTGAGGACGGCCAGGTTGTGGAGAGATGCAGCTCTGCGCTCCCGGAAGCTGCGGAGCAACCTGCGGCAGCTCACCCTCTGCTCCAAAGACAACCAGATCATCCTGCCGGAGGACATCTCCGAGGTGGAGGCGCTCAACCTGGGCAACAACTCCCTGCAGGATCTCCCCGACACGCTGGGCTCCAGCCTCAACAACCTGCGCGTCCTGGTGCTCCGCAGGAACAAGTTCAGCTCCGTGCCCCGGGTGGTGTTCCAGCTGGGCCGGCTGGTGGAGCTCGACATGAGCCACAACTGCCTGAGGAGCCTCCCGGAGGGCGTGGGCCAGCTGAGGGGCCTCAAGAAGCTCTGCGTCAGCCACAACAAGATCCAGAACCTGTCGGCTCACATCGGAGCCCTGCAGGTTCTGGAGGAACTCGACATCAGCTTCAACGACCTGCACGACTTCCCCAGGTCTTTCTCCGGCCTCGCCAAGCTGAGGACTCTGGACGCGGATCACAACAAGCTGAACCAGTTCCCCCCCGAGATCCTGGCCCTCGGCGAGCTGGAGGAGCTGGACTGCTCCGGGAACAAGTTCGAGGTGTTGCCGGCGGACATCATGAAGCTGAGGTCCATTAAGATCCTGTGGCTCAGTAGTCTCCACATGTCCACCTTACCGGACTCCTTCTGCCAGCTGCAGCAGCTGGAGAGCCTGATGCTGGACGGGAACGAGCTCACGGCGTTGCCCGTCGCGTTCGCTCGGATGCAAAGACTCAAAATGCTCAATCTGTCCTCCAACGAGTTTGAGGACTTCCCCCAGGTCATCCTGAGCATCACGGGGTTGGAGGAGATCTACCTGAGCAGGAATAAACTGACTCATATCCCGGAGGAGGTGGGGCAGCTGGTGAAGCTGGCCAACCTGTGGCTGGACAACAACAACATCACGTACTTGCCCGACTCCATCGTGGAGCTGGAGAAGCTGGAGGAGCTCGTCCTGCAGGGGAACCAAATAGCCATACTGCCGGATGACTTCGGGAAGCTGTCCAAAGTGAACATCTGGAAGGTGAAGGACAACCCTCTCATCCAGCCTCCGTACGAGGTGTGCATGAAGGGGATCCCTTACATCGCAGCCTATCAGAAGGAGCTGGCGCATTCGCAGCTCGCCGTGAAGCCGCGGCTCAAACTGGTCCTGATGGGCGCCGCCGACGCCGGGAAGACCCGGCTCCGGCAGAGCGTGGAGGGCAGGCAGCGGCAGGATGTTAAAGGCGTCCAGGGAAACGGAGGGATCGAAGTGACTAACTGGGTGGCGGACGCCGATCGCTGCCTCACGTTTCTAGTGTACGACTTGTCAGGGAAGCAAAACTACGACCTCATCAAACCCTTCTTCCTCTCCCCCGGTGCTCTCTACGTCCTCGTCCTGAATCTCAAAGCGTATTCGCCCAAGAACTTTTACGCCCACGTCGGGTACTTCCTCCACCTCCTCAGTGCCAAAGTGCCCCACGCCGTCGTGTGCCTGGTGGGCACGCATGCAGACCTGTGTGGGGAGGTGGAGCTGGAGGAGAAGACTCTGGACATCCACCGGCAGATCGGGCTGCAGGAGAAGAGGGACATCCAGATCCTGAGGAGTCTGGCGCTGCAGGTGGACCAGGCGCTGGAGCACGGCTACAACCTACGCACCTCCAGCCCTCACGTCCTCTTCTACGGCGTCTCCGACAGGAACCTGAGGCGCAGGAAGTCCCAGCTGCAGTACATGCTGAACCACCGGCTGCAGATCCTGTCTCCGGTGCTGAGCATCAGCTGCACCGACGCCCAGAGGAACATCCAGCGGCTGAGGGAGAAGCTCATGTCCGTCGCAGACCACCGGGACATCTTCCCCAACCTCCACCGCGTGCTGCCCAAGTCCTGGCAGATGCTGGAGGAGTTGCACTTTAAGCCCAAAGACCTGTGGCTGTCGTGGTGGGACTCGGCCCGTCTGGGCCTCCAGGCCGGGCTCACGGAGGACCGGCTGCAGAGCGCCTTATCCTACCTGCACGAGAGCGGGAAGCTGCTGTACTTCGAGGACAGCCTCACGCTGAAGGAGTACGTCTTTCACAATCTTCCACGATTCATCGCCATTCTCAACGTCTTCTTCCAGAGGGACGAGTCCACGCTGCTGGACCGGCTGCTCTCCGAGGGGGAGAGGGGGGACAAGAGCCGGGTGAGTCTGGTCATCGAGGACGAGAAGGGGGAGAACCTCAGGGTGACTCACCTGCAGCACCACGTGGAGGGCTTCATCCAACACGGCCTTCTGCCCTCCAACGTGATCCGCCTTCTGCTGCGGCCGCTGATCCAGACCCAGCAGGACCTGCACCTCATCATGGAGCTGCTGGAGAAGATGGGGGTCTGCTACTGCATCAACAAGCCTCGCAGCAAGCCCCTGAACGGCGCCACGGCGTGGTATAAGTTCCCCAGCTACGTCAGCAGCGAGGAGCCCCGGGTCTCGGCGTCGGAGGCGTCGGCCAGCGGCGTCGGCGGCTCTCTGCCTCTGTGTCCCTTCTTCTCTGTGGAGCAGCTGCACATCCGGTACAGCTTCCCCTTCCTGTTTCCTCCCGGGCTGTTCGCTCGCTTCAGCGTGCAGATAAACAGCCACGTGGTGCAGAGGTCGGACGGCCGGCATCAGATCTTCGCCTACCGCGGCAAAGTCCCCGTGGTCATCAGCCACCGGCCCGCCAAAGGGAAGCTGCAGGCGGAGACTCTGTCCATCGCCAGCCACGCCTCGCTGCCCAACATCTGGACGGCGTGGCAGGCCGTCACGCCGCTGGTGGAGGAGCTGAACGTGCTGCTGCAGGAGTGGCCCGGCCTGCACTACGCCGTGCACATCCTCTGTTCCAAGTGCCTGAAGAGGGGCTCGTCCAACCCGCACGCCTTCCCAGGTAACACACCTTTCACCTTACACCTTCAATCCTTTACATCGAAACACCTTTAATCCTTTACAACGAAGGTTAAAGAGCAGCTACGTACATGAAACCTGCCTTGGCGGAGGTCTGTTCTCTCCGAGTGCACTTCTAGTTTTCATATATTTTTAAACATATCAGGCGTCTAAACTAAAGTTATAATTCAGATTTTGTCTTGGAACCAGAGACCAAAGCACCAAATCTTCACATTTAAGAAGCTTGAAACTGAATTTTTGTTATTTTTCTTTAAACAACCGATCATCATCATCGATTATCAAAATAGTTGCAGATTAATTTTTTGTTGATGGACTAATCGTCTGCAGCTCAAATAACCGTTAATACATATAACATATATTAACAACACAGACACGGAGTTTCACTTTCACTTTCTGATGTAGTAGGGCCCCTACTGACCCACATCTATGGTGCTGATAACGACTGATAATGGCTTAATGGCCTGATCGGTCTAATCGGGAGCAGCGTTAGAAATGACTTTAATTCCTTAAAATCACGTCAGTGTTTCTGCGTCTTCTGACTGAACTGTAACAGACAGGATGTTTAAACAGCTGAGATTGAGATATGAAAGAATCAAGGAGGCGTGGTTTTGTTTCAACACATCTGACGTGTTTCTTTGTTGCAACCGAATCTTCCTCGTGGGTGTTTTTCTTCCCGCTGCTCCTCGCTCAGTTTCAGGTGGCGGTCGACGACCGGCGGTGCGGCTGCTCTGGTCGGTTGATGAGTAGATGACGAATGATTGTGATTGGTGGCTGGCTGTGTGTGAAGAGCCTGCAGGTCACTGACAAGTGAAGGATGTAGATTCAAGATTCAAGATTCAAGCCGTTTCTTGTCGTCGTGTAGTACAACGAAATGAGATTGTGACAATCCCCCAGAGGTGCTAATGAAAAGATAATACAATAAAAAAGAGATCCTACAATATAAATATAAAAGATAATACAATATAAATATAAAAGAAAATGTATATTGTGAGATGCCAGTTTTGCCAGATTATTGCACAAAGTGTCCATCAGATAATTATTGCACATGTCTGTAACAGTAGATGTACGTTGCACGTTCCAACAGGTTTTATTTTACGTGTCCGACTCAGACGGAGAGGTCAGAGTTCAGGAGGGTTATCATGGCAGTTGGGAAAAAGCTGTTTGAGTCTGTTTGTGTGGATCGATCTGCCTGATGGGAGGAGATCAACAGGTTGTGTCGGGTTAGAGGGAT
The DNA here is from genome assembly GCF_043250625.1 of Sebastes fasciatus. Lineage (NCBI taxonomy): Eukaryota > Metazoa > Chordata > Actinopteri > Perciformes > Sebastidae > Sebastes > Sebastes fasciatus. The sequence continues at coordinate 139,639 of NC_133813.1, forward strand.
GAGAGGCGTCCTTCATGATGTGTTTGGTTCTTCTGATCCAGTGAGTGTTGTGAAGGTGGTCCAGTGACGGCAGCTCAGTGACCAACAACGTCCTGAGCTGTTCTCAACACGCTGCAGGGCTTCTCTGGTTCTATCAGAACCTGGAGGATGGTTCCTTTTTCTATCCAGAAGCTGAAAGGTTGTAGCATGACGTGTCCGAGTTAATGCAACGTTCAGTGACATATAACTACTGAACCTGTACGCTGTTGATGCTGCAGCTCTGATCCATCACGTTCTGATCCTTCAGCTCTTTGTTGGAGCGTCTGCAGCTTTTATTGATCTGATTCAATCTAAAACAAGAGTTCATTAAAGATGCAGAGGAGGAGATCTACTGCTGGGAAGCCCAGTCAGCGTCGGTGGTGGGGAGGTGATGTCATTGTAGTGGTTTTAATGATGTCATTGTAGTGGTTTTGATGATGCCATTGTAGTGGTTTTGATGATGTCATTGTAGTGGTTTTGATGATGTCGTTGTAGTGGTTTTGATGATGTCATTGTAGTGGTTTTGATGATGGTTTTGATGATGTCGTTGTAGTGGTTTTGATGATGTCATTGTAGTGGTTTTGATGATGTCATTGTAGTGGTTTTGATGATGTCATTGTAGTGGTTTTGATGATGTCATTGTAGTGGTTTTGATGATGTCATTGTAGTGGTTTTGATGATGTCATTGTAGTGGTTTTGATGATGTCATGGCGGGTAGCAGAGAGTGTCAGCAGCTTCTGGGTGAACCTGATGTCGACCGGGCAGAGATTCTATTCTGTTTTATTCTGTTATAAATCATAAAGAACACGCTGACTGTATGATAGTAAAATAATGAGTTCATTCTTGTCATGTTGAGATGATGGTTGATCAGTGAGCTTTAGCTGGTAGCTGGTAGCTGCTGGCTGGTAGGAGGACAGAACCAGGCCAGCAGTTTCCCTCTGTTTCCAGTGTTTATGCTAAGCTAAGCAGCTGCTGCTGAGTCTCTGGCAGAGGAAGAGGAGTTCAGTAAATGATGAAGGTAGTTCAGAGTGACGTATTCTAATGATGACTTTTATTTTGATATATCCCCCCCCGTCCTTCCTGTCTCTGGGGGGTTACTTCCTGTCTGCAGAATCAGACACGAGGCACTTTGAGAGCTTTTATTGTGGCGGGGTGATGTGATTCCACTGATACCTGATCTATAATCAGCTGCTGAGCTCAGAGAGGCTTCATCTTCACACTCAATACGTCTTACATTTAATACTTTAAAACCAACATAATAAAATCAAATACATAATTCGGCAGATTTCTATTCCTGGAAACGAGGAGAATAATTCTAAAGATTATAACTGAACGGTGAACTGAATAAATAAAAGGTCTATATAATGATAAAAAGATTGAGGGGGGGGACTACGACGGAGAATCAGCGTCACGTTGAGCGGAAACATCTGAGATTAAGAGAATAAAGTCATCATTTAATGAGAAAACAAGTCATTTCCTCCTCTAAAGAGTCAGTTTCCTTTTATTCTCGTAAAGTTCTGACTTTATTCTGTAAATCTCAGATGAACTTATTGTTCCTCAGTGTGGCTCTGATGCTCCGTCTGCAACAGGAAGTTGTATTTCTAGAGTATTGTAGATGATGGAGAGCAGCCTGTTGGTTCTGGAGGACGTGTTGTTGTTGTTGTTGGTTCTGACCGTCGATGTGAAAACAGAACTGATGTTTCATGAATCTCCCAAAATGTTAAAAAAAGTCCAAAAAATATCAAAAGAAAAGTCCAAAACAGTCTGCAGTAAAGTATTAATACACCTCTGATGTATTATAAACACAAATACAAACACAAGAATAATCTAAAAATACAAATATGACGAAGTTAGACACACACACACACACACACACACCTTTGTGCACAGAGCTGTGTGTTTGTCCTTTTATGGACATGATCTCTGCTGCAGAGCGTCCAGACTGAACTCTGAGGGTTTTAGGTTTTACTCAGTTTAACTGTTGATTCTTCAGAACTGTTGAACACACACACATCGGCTCAGTTTTAAAGCTGGAGAGATGATCCTGGTATCATAGTAAACTATAAACCTGATGAATCCATCAGTGCCAACCATGTCAGACTAGCTGGTCATGAAGGAGGTTAAATAACACTCCAAACTGACACTACATGTTGACGAGTTCAGACTGATACTGAACCAAAGAGACACTGAGGGACAGGTATGTCGTCTCCGTCTCCTCCTCCTCCTCCTCCTCCTCCTCCTCCTCCTCCTCCTCCTCCTCCTCCTCCTCTTTCTCTTCTTCTTCTTCTTCTTCTTCTTCTTCTTCTTCTTCTTCTTCTTCTTCTTCTTCTTCTTCTTCTTCTTCTTCTTCTTCTTCTTCTTCTTCTTCTTCTTCTTCTTCTTCTTCTTCTTCTTCTTCTTCTTCTTCTCCTTCTTCTTCTTCTTCTTCTTCTTCTTCTTCTTAAATAAGCAGTGCTGTTTCTCCTCCTCTCTGAGTCTGTAATCTGTAATCCAGACTTTAATCCTGTAACTGGATTAAGAGTCAGACCGAGAGGAGAACCAGCAAAGAGTGAAACCAAGAGGGAAAGTACTGCAGGACCTCCCATACAGTACACCTCCTCTATAGTACTACTACTACTGCTACAGTACTACTACAGTAGACCTCCTCTACTGCTACAGTACTACTACTAGTACTACTAGTACTACTAGTAATACTACTACTACAGTACTACTACTACTAGTAATGTTAAAGTTCAGATAACAGTTGAATAGAAACCAGCGTCTCTATTAATGTGTAAATATCCTTCATGTATTTTCTGAGTGGAGGCGGACGTTAAAGAAATATAATAAAGCTCCATGTGGATGTCCCACAGAGAGACAGATCTCCGTCCTCAGTCTTCAGTCTCTCAGAGAGACTCAGCTCATCTGATCCGTTCAGACTTGTTCAACTTCCTGCGTCTCATTTTCTCCTCAAACTAAGAACCTCCTCCGGTTCCTCAACTCTCCCTCCGTCTGATCAGACCACCTCTCCGTCTCCTGCGTCTTAGATCATACGCCGTGGAGTTGGACACGTCCTCTAGATGACCTGTGTGTGAGTGTGTCTGGAAGCATCCTGTTGGAACACGTCGGTTTGACTCAGCTCAGACAGGAAGTGACATCATGATGACGTCTCTCAGTGTGTCGTCAGGTGATCTGATTGGTTGAGTTGATCTGATTGATCTGATTGGTTGAGCTGTCGGAGTATTAAATGTTGACATTAAATACTAAAATGAATCTGTTCTGCTGGATGATGATGAATCTTCACCAGACGAGTTTCAGTAGAACAGAGTCAACCTGCTGCTGAGGGTCTGGTTTGAACCTGTGATGGTTCTGGTTCTGGGTTGGTCCTGGGTTGTTCCCGGGTTGGTTCTGGGTTGGTCCCGGGTTGGTTCTGGGTTGGTCCTGAGTTGTTCCCGGGTTGGTTCTGGGTTGGTCCTGAGTTGGTTCTGGGTTGGTTCTGGGTTGGTCCTGGGTTGTTCCCGGGTTGGTTCTGGGTTGGTCCTGAGTTGGTTCTGGGTTGGTCCCGGGTTGGTCCCGGGTTGTCCCGGTCTTCAGTGGATCTGGTTTCTCAGACTGAAATATCCCCGACGTGTCGCTGTGACACCGTTTCAGGAATGTGAGATGAGTTGTTGCTGTCAGCGGGACTGAAGGATCTGACCCGAGTTCACCTGCAGCGGTACCACAGCGATCAGGACAGGAACAGCTCAGTGGGTCGGTCCTGTGATCCAGTAGTCATGTTGTTGATGTTAAATCACCACCAACACAGCTGATAATAATTATAATTCATCCATTACAGTTATTATAAAGGTTTTATTTCTGATTGGTCTGTCACGGTGTCCATAGCAACAGACCGTTGCTATGGAAACAGCTCTGATGTCAGACTCCGGAGGAGCGTTTTTGTGTCAAATTATTAATTTCTTGGTTAAGTAGCCGTGTAATAATCAGGATAATGTACAGCTGAATAACTCCCTTTCTAAAAGTAATCTAATCCAATCTAGAGTTCTAATGTTACTAATACTACAGGGTAGAAATACCTGCATTCAACCAGGTGGAGCTCATTGGAATGACTTTTTGTGATATTTTTTTAATATTTTAGTAATTTGTCAGATAATTTATTAATATTTTTAGGATATTTTACTGTTTTTTTTTAGCATATTTAGATATTTTATAAAATGTCTGATACTTTACTAATATTTTTTATTTTTTTATTATTATTTTATTTTAATAAGCTTGTTACTTAGTTTGATATAATCACCAGCTGAACACTAGTTTAATAATAATAATAATAATAAAGTTGATTCATATAACATTTATTACAAAGTGCTTCACAAGGAAAAGAGAAACCCATTCATGTTAAATATATATTTAGTATTTCATATATATGTTTATAGTTCTGTGATGAGAACGCGTCTCCAGGAGTCTGCAGGAGTCTGCAGGAGTCTGCAGGAGTCTCCAGGAGTCTGCAGGAGTCTCCAGGAGTCTCCAGGAGTCTCCAGGAGTCTGCAGGAGTCTCCAGGAGTCTCCAGGAGTCTCCAGGAGTCTGCAGGAGTCTGCAGGAGTCTGCAGGAGTCTCCAGGAGTCTCCAGGAGTCTCCAGGAGTCTCCAGGAGTCTCCAGGATCAGACAGCAGCGCCGTCTGACGTCTCATCAACAGGAAGTCAATCTTCTCTACTCAGACAGCATTAGTGAGTCTCTGAGGCCGTTTATCTCATTACTCTCCAGATGTTAACAGCTGGATCACACTCCCAGTGTTCCGGGGGATCCCAGAGAAACAGATGTTAACAGCTGGATCACACTCCCAGTGTTCAGGGGGATCCCAGAGAAACTGATGTTAACAGCTGGATCACACTCCCAGTGTTCAGGGGGATCCCAGAGAAACTGATGTTAACAGCTGGATCACACTCCCAGTGTTCAGGGGGATCCCAGAGAAACTGATGTTAACAGCTGGATCACACTCCCAGTGTTCAGGGGGATCCCAGAGAAACTGACTTATTATTATTTAACAGTTTGGAGGATCCCTTCATCGTTTTCTGAATAAGTTCAGTTCCTGATGAAAACTGAATCTTTCTGTCTTATATCTGATTTAATAATATTTTTGAATATTTTAGTCATTTTTTTTCTGATAATTTATTAAACATTTTATGATATTTTACTGATATTTCTTCAGATATTTTACTAAGGTGTTTTTTTAGGATATTTAAAAAAAATTGTCTGATGCTTCACTTTTATGTTTCTGCTATTTTACGAATATTTTTCGAATATTTTAGTCATTTTTTTCTGATAATTTACTAATGTTTTTTTTTTTTAAGGATATTTTACTGATACTTTACAAATATTTGTGTGATATTTTAAGAATATCTTTCGAAGATTAAAGCTCACACAACTCGGACCTTAATGAACCCTTCGTCTCCTGAGCAGTACTACTACCACTACTACTACTAATGATAATAATAATAATAATAATAATAATACTACTACTAATAATGATAATAATAATAATAATAATGATAATAATAATAATACTAATGATAATAATAATAATAATACTAATAATGATAATAATAATAATAATACTAATAATAATAATAATAATAATACTAATGATAATAATAATAATAATAATAATAATAATAATAATACTAATACTACTACTAATAATGATAATAATAATAATAATAATAATAATAATAATACTAATGATAATAATAATAATAATAATACTAATGATAATAATAATACTAATGATAATAATAATAATAATAATAATGATAATGATAATAATAATACTAATGATAATAATAATAATAATAATAATAATAATAATACTACTACTACCACTACTACTAATACTACTACTAATAATGATAATAATAATGATGATGATAATAATAATAATAGTGCGTCAGAACTCAGCAGAATATCTCCTCAGTTTGAGCTTTAATCCTGCCAGACGTTGGTACAGTACCTGGATCCCTGACTCTGGATCCCTGACTCTGGATCCCTGACTCTGGATCCCTGACTCTGGATCCCTGACTCTGGATCCCTGACTCTGGATCCCTGACTCTGGATCCTGGACTCAGACTGTGTGTGTTCATCCTGCTGAGTGAGCAGAGTTATTCCTGCTGTGTTTCTTCGGCTGTGGTAGTAGTAGTAGCAGCAGCAGCAGCAGCAGCAGCAGCAGCAGCAGCAGCAGCAGCAGCAGCAGCAGCAGCAGTAGAAGTAGAAGTAGGCCACAGCACATTCCTGAGGATCGCGGCTGTCTGTCGGTGCAGCTGCTGATCACTGAGGATTAATGTGATCTGAGGTCTGACTGTTATTCAGCCTCATTCTGCTCCACTTCATCAGATCCTGCTGTTATCTCTCCATCTCTCTGGGCTCATGGGGTTCTGAGGTTCTGATGCTGAGCGGCGCTGACTGAACGCTGGTTCAATAGAAAAGTCTAAAACAACATTAAGGTGCAAATCCAAATATGTAGAATGAGGTGTAATGCAGCCTGCAGCCTGCAGGGAACCCACATCAGACCTCCACATCAGACCTGTTGTTGTTGTTGTTGTTGTTCATCAGTCGACACACAGCTGATGATGGAAGAAGCATCAAGTGACTGTTGGTCTGTTTCTGACTCTACACAGTTAATCCTCATTCAGTAGATCATTCTACTGCTGGAGCTCTGCAGCTCCTCTCAACACCTTCAAATCCTCCTGCAGTCAGCTGATTCATTCAGAGTATTCTACTGCAGTACTACTACTATATATAAATACTGACTCATTCAGAGTATTCTACTGCTGCAGTACTACTACTATATATAAATACTGACTCATTCAGAGTATTCTACTGCAGTACTACTACTATATATAAATACTGACTCATTCAGAGTATTCTACTGCTGCAGTACTACTACTATATATAAATACTGACTCATTCAGAGTATACTACTGCTGCAGTACTACTACTATATATAAATACTGACTCATTCAGAGTATTCTACTACTGCAGTACTACTACTATATATAAATACTGACTCATTCAGAGTATTCTACTACTGCAGTACTACTACTATATATAAATACTGACTCATTCAGAGTATTCTACTGCAGTACTACTACTATATATAAATACTGACTCATTCAGAGTATTCTACTGCAGTACTACTACTATATATAAATACTGACTCATTCAGAGTATTCTACTGCAGTACTACTACTATATATAAATACTGATTCATTCAGAGTATTCTACTGCAGTACTACTACTATATATAAATACTGATTCATTCAGAGTATTCTACTGCAGTACTACTACTATATATAAATACTGATTCATTCAGAGTATTCTACTGCAGTACTACTACTATATATAAATACTGATTCATTCAGAGTATTCTACTGCAGTACTACTACTATATATAAATACTGATTCATTCAGAGTATTCTACTGCTGCAGTACTACTACTATATATAAATACTGATTCATTCAGAGTATTCTACTGCAGTACTACTACTATATATAAATACTGACTCATTCAGAGTATTCTACTGCTGCAGTACTACTACTATATATAAATACTGACTCATTCAGAGTATACTACTGCTGCAGTACTACTACTATATATAAATACTGACTCATTCAGAGTATTCTACTGCTGCAGTACTACTACTATATATAAATACTGATTCATTCAGAGTATTCTACTACTGCAGTACTACTACTATATATAAATACTGACTCATTCAGAGTATTCTACTGCAGTACTACTACTATATATAAATACTGACTCATTCAGAGTATTCTACTGCAGTACTACTACTATATATAAATACTGACTCATTCAGAGTATACTACTGCTGCAGTACTACTACTATATATAAATACTGACTCATTCAGAGTATTCTACTGCTGCAGTACTACTACTATATATAAATACTGATTCATTCAGAGTATACTACTGCTGCAGTACTACTACTATATATAAATACTGATTCATTCAGAGTATACTACTGCTGCAGTACTACTACTATATATAAATACTGACTCATTCAGAGTATACTACTGCTGCAGTACTACTACTATATATAAATACTGACTCATTCAGAGTATACTACTGCTGCAGTACTACTACTATATATAAATACTGACTCATTCAGAGTATTCTACTGCAGTACTACTACTATATATAAATACTGACTCATTCAGAGTATTCTACTGCAGTACTACTACTATATATAAATACTGATTCATTCAGAGTATTCTACTGCTGCAGTACTACTACTATATATAAATACTGACTCATTCAGAGTATTCTACTGCTGCAGTACTACTACTATATATAAATACTGATTCATTCAGAGTATTCTACTGCTGCAGTACTACTACTATATATAAATACTGACTCATTCAGAGTATTCTACTGCAGTACTACTACTATATATAAATACTGATTCATTCAGAGTATTCTACTGCTGCAGTACTACTACTATATATAAATACTGACTCATTCAGAGTATACTACTACTGCAGTACTACTACTATATATATAAATACTGATTCATTCAGAGTATTCTACTGCAGTACTACTACTATATATAAATACTGATTCATTCAGAGTATTCTACTACTGCAGTACTACTACTATATATAAATACTGACTCATTCAGAGTATACTACTGCTGCAGTACTACTATATATAAATACTGACTCATTCAGAGTATTCTACTGCTGCAGTACTACTACTATATATAAATACTGATTCATTCAGAGTATTCTACTACTGCAGTACTACTACTATATATAAATACTGACTCATTCAGAGTATACTACTGCTGCAGTACTACTACTATATATAAATACTGACTCATTCAGAGTATACTACTGCTGCAGTACTACTACTATATATAAATACTGATTCATTCAGAGTATTCTACTGCTGCAGTACTACTACTATATATAAATACTGACTCATTCAGAGTATACTACTACTGCAGTACTACTACTATATATAAATACTGACTCATTCAGAGTATTCTACTGCTGCAGTACTACTACTATATATAAATACTGACTCATTCAGAGTATTCTACTACTGCAGTACTACTACTATATATAAATACTGATTCATTCAGAGTATTCTACTGCTGCAGTACTACTACTATATATAAATACTGACTCATTCAGAGTATTCTACTGCTGCAGTACTACTACTATATATATAAATACTGATTCATTCAGAGTATTCTACTGCAGTACTACTACTATATATAAATACTGACTCATTCAGAGTATTCTACTGCTGCAGTACTACTACTATATATATAAATACTGATTCATTCAGAGTATTCTACTGCAGTACTACTACTATATATAAATACTGACTCATTCAGAGTATTCTACTGCAGTACTACTGATATATATAAATACTGATTCATTCAGAGTATTCTACTGCTGCAGTACTACTACTATATATATAAATACTGACTCATTCAGAGTATTCTACTGCAGTACTACTACTATATATAAATACTGACTCATTCAGAGTATTCTACTGCAGTACTACTGATATATATAAATACTGACTCATTCAGAGTATTCTACTGCAGTACTACTGATATATATAAATACTGACTCATTCAGAGTATACTACTGCAGTACTACTGATATATATAAATACTGATTCATTCAGAGTATTCTACTGCTGCAGTACTACTACTATATATATAAATACTGACTCATTCAGAGTATTCTACTGCAGTACTACTACTATATATAAATACTGATTCATTCAGAGTATTCTACTGCAGTACTACTACTATATATAAATACTGATTCATTCAGAGTATTCTACTGCAGTACTACTACTATATATAAATACTGACTCATTCAGAGTATTCTACTGCAGTACTACTGATATATATAAATACTGATTCATTCAGAGTATTCTACTGCAGTACTACTACTATATATAAATACTGACTCATTCAGAGTATACTACTGCTGCAGTACTACTACTATATATAAATACTGACTCATTCAGAGTATTCTACTGCTGCAGTACTACTACTATATATAAATACTGACTCATTCAGAGTATTCTACTGCTGCAGTACTACTACTATATATAAATACTGACTCATTCAGAGTATTCTACTGCAGTACTACTACTATATATAAATACTGATTCATTCAGAGTATTCTACTACTGCAGTACTACTACTATATATAAATACTGATTCATTCAGAGTATTCTACTGCTGCAGTACTACTACTATATATAAATACTGACTCATTCAGAGTATTCTACTACTGCAGTACTACTACTATATATAAATACTGATTCATTCAGAGTATACTACTGCTGCAGTACTACTACTATATATAAATACTGATTCATTCAGAGTATTCTACTACTGCAGTACTACTACTATATATAAATACTGATTCATTCAGAGTATTCTACTGCTGCAGTACTACTACTATATATAAATACTGACTCATTCAGAGTATTCTACTACTGCAGTACTACTACTATATATAAATACTGACTCATTCAGAGTATTCTACTGCTGCAGTACTACTACTATATATAAATACTGACTCATTCAGAGTATTCTACTGCTGCAGTACTACTACTATATATAAATACTGACTCATTCAGAGTATTCTACTGCTGCAGTACTACTACTATATATAAATACTGATTCATTCAGAGTATTCTACTACTGCAGTACTACTACTATATATAAATACTGATTCATTCAGAGTATTCTACTGCTGCAGTACTACTACTATATATAAATACTGACTCATTCAGAGTATTCTACTACTGCAGTACTACTACTATATATAAATACTGATTCATTCAGAGTATTCTACTGCTGCAGTACTACTACTATATATAAATACTGACTCATTCAGAGTATTCTACTACTGCAGTACTACTACTATATATAAATACTGACTCATTCAGAGTATTCTACTGCTGCAGTACTACTACTATATATAAATACTGACTCATTCAGAGTATTCTACTGCTGCAGTACTACTACTATATATAAATACTGACTCATTCAGAGTATTCTACTGCTGCAGTACTACTACTATATATATAAATACTGACTCATTCAGAGTATTCTACTGCAGTACTACTGATATATATAAATACTGATTCATTCAGAGTATTCTACTACTGCAGTACTACTACTATATATAAATACTGACTCATTCAGAGTATTCTACTGCAGTACTACTTACTGTGTATATAAATCCTGCAGCAGTCAGTGAGCTCGTCCTCTGAGGACTATTAGTAGAGCAGAGCTCTGGTTTCTGTCTCAAAGGTCACTCAGGACTTCAGGAGTCTCACATCTGTTGGTGCCAATAACAAACTTTATATTATTCATATTTACATTTATTTACTACTTTAAACTATCCAGATTCTATAACTGTAGTAACTGGAGACTAAACTTTATCTTTCTACTCCTCAGAGATCATAAACCCTTTAATTTAATATAATATAATATAACATAATTTAATAAAATAATATAATAATATAATATAATATAATAATATAATATAATATAATATAATATAACATAACATAATAATATAATATAATATAATAATATAATATAATATAATATAATATAATAATATAATATAATATAATAATATAATAATATAATATAATATAATATAATAATATAATATAATATAATATAATAATATAATGTAATATAATATAATAATATAATATAATAATATAATATAATATAATATAATAATATATAATAATATAATATAATATTATAATATAATATAATAATATAATATAATATAATAATATAATATAATATAATATAATAATATAATATAATATAATATAATAATATAATATAATAATGACTGGTTGATAAATGTAGAGGTTATAGTGCTTTCTGTCCTCCGTTCACTAGTAGAGGGTTACAGGACCGTCTGACGGGTCCAATATGGCGCCACGTTGACGTATCGCTGCTACGGGCTGAAGCGTCCAATGAGACGTCTAACATACTCTATGTCTATGTACTGTATCTGTCTGTGGGAGGGATTAGCTGTTAACAGTTCTTATTCTTATTCTTATGATGAGGTCATCAGGAGGGTTGACGTTAGCTCTGGATGTTTACATGCTGGTATACCAGGCGGGCGTAGCCCAGTGCATCATGGGAGCAGCAGCAGCTTTACAGCAGCAGAGCTCTCGGTGGTCGACGGACGAGGATTAGACTTTAAGCTGATTCCAGCTCACATTATGATCTTTTGTTCTCTGGTTATCAGCTGACTCTCTGTGTGTGGTCATGTGACCAGGAGTCTCTGTGGTCATGTGACCAGGAGACTCCCTCGTCATCAACATGGCGTCCGTCTGCAGACCGCCGCCTCTCTTTATTCTCCTGCAGCTCCTGGACGGAGACAGATTTCTATTTTAGGTTTGAAGATTGTAAATATTTAAAGAGCAGAAGTGAAGCAGGATGAGTGACGCTGCAGGGAGGAGGAAGACATGATGATGCTCCTCATTAGAACTCTTTATATTCACGGGGATATGAACACAGTCTTCTACCTGTTGCTTTATAACGACACTAACTTAACGCTTTAACGCAACTTGTGATTCTTTAGGTTGTAGCGGCTCAGTTTTAAAGCTAGAGCATGAGCTCGTCTTTATTTATTTAATCAACTTTCTTTAATGAATATAACTCGTCAGGGTTTTGACCGCAGTGAAAATTTTGTTTTTGAAATGCTAAACGCCAACAAATATGGATTGAATCTGAATATTTTGTTGGATAACAACATGTGAATTTTGGAAATGATTACATCGATCTTTTTTCAATATATTTCAAAATAAAACACCCTGGAGTGACTGGAAATGTTTGGATTAGGACTGTGACAGTTAACGGGATAATAATGCGTTAACGCAAATTTGTTTTAACGCCACTAATTTCTTTAACGCAACTTGTGATTTTTTTAGTTTGTAGCGGCTCAGTTTTAAAGCATGAGTTAGTCTTTATTTATTAAATCAACCTTCTTTAATGAATATAACTCGTCAGTGCGTGCCTCCCTTTGTTTGTGAGAGCAAACAGTTTTTAAATGTTGTTTTTGAAAGGCTAAACGCCAACAAATATTGATTGAATCATATTATTTCGTTAGATAACAACATAGAGAGTTATATTGGCAGCAACTATTCCATCTTTTGTCTCGACGATCTCAAAGTAAACAGAATAAATAGAGATTCTTACAGCAGGAATGTGTGTTGGCTTGTTTCTGATCGTCTGATCGGCCTTAATCTGCTTCTCTGGCAGAACAGCAGGACCGGTATTAGTGTCGGTCTCTGTGTTGTTAATCTGTGTTTGTATGTAGTTTAATGTTAGTTAATCTAATAGTCATATCAGCGACAGTTCTTATGGGAATATGGACGTTAGAAATTAGTTAATAATACAAGAAAATTTCATCAAAACAACGTCGTCAAACATTTAGAAGGATTCATCATGTGATGCCTGAAGTTTAATCAGAGATTACGTTCAAATATCATTTTTAAGAAATTAATAATCTGCCACTAAGGATTATTTTCATTGACATTTAATCTGCCGATTATTTTCTTGATTAATCATGTTGTCTATAAAATATCAGAAAATATTTATTTTTGTTTTATTTAATATTTATTATAGGTTAGGTTTACTATCATTGTCATTTATGTCATTATGATTATTGTCGTTATTATTTTACTTTAATATATATTTAATTTGATGTATCATTATTATGTTTATAATTAGGTTTGCGTGTATCTGTACACTTATGTGTATTTTTCCTTTCTTTTAAATTAATTTTTTCGCCCCTGAATGGAAATATTTTTGTACTTAACACATTACAACTGCACCGTAAACTCAGCAGCATTTATTGTTCTATAAAATAAATCTTCACCAAAAACAAAATTCTGAAACTAGACCAAAGCTGGAACCTTCTGAAGTTTATATCATGAATCGGTTATTAAAGTAGTGTCAGATGAACTCATTGAGTAGTTGAATGGTTTCTATCAGTATTTGTTGTCCTCCTCGCCTCCAGTTCCTCCTCATCAGTTCCCGTCTGAGGCTCACAATAGAACAGGAAGTGAGGTCAGCATGTGAACGGAGCAGACGCTCAGCCAGACGGCCTTCTGAGTTTCCCTCTCTGAGTTTCCTGGAGACGGAGAAGTGGCGGCGCTGCCAGAGAACCGTCTCTCTCCTTTTATGGCGGCTGAACGGCGTTCAGTTCCCGGAGAAACTAGCCGAGTAGAACAGAGCGAAACGTCTACCTGAGGAGGGGGGGGGGTACATTCCTGCTTCCTGATGTCAGGTTGAGGAGGAGGAGGAGGAGGAGGAGGAGGAGGAGGAGGAGGAGGAGGAGGAGGAGTTATCAGGCTTTGACCTACTTCAGGACACACAGCTGGATGTTTGAACATCGGCTCCACTAATGAAAAACACATCTGATTCACAGCAGCAGAAGAAATAATCAGATATTTATCACAGTTTTAAAAATAGTCTGTTAGGAAGTAAAAGTGTTGCATTCAAGATCTAAAGTAAAAGTATTAGTTTTATCAGACAAATGTACTTAAAGTATAAAAACAATCATCCTTCTTCTTAGTGGAGCTGAAAGCAGCATGTGAGGAACACCTGCAGACACTATTAATGAATCTGTTTTTATTTCAGGCTCTCATACACCACTCTTAGCTACTGTATATCAATAATAAACTGTGTGTTGTACTGTATATATCCCAGGATATCAACTCAGTCCACGTCATCATGAACCAGGGAGTATAGAGAGCGGTGAACGGCGTGTAGGGAGGAGGTCGGGGTGGATGGGGGGGTCTAAAAACACCAGACTGTCACCAGGAGACCACATATTGGTGCCCCGTGTGAGGCCAGAAGTCAACACTGATTTATTTATTATTTTAACCCAAATCACCATCTTTAAACCGAACTAAGTAGTTTCCTGTGCAGAGTTTATTTTGAAAGGACTGTATTCAGGAAACTAGTGGAAATTGACACGTGTTGTTGGACATTCGTAAGAAAAGGCGCAAAAAATGAGGAATAACTTTTCGTTTGATCGGCTATTATCGGAGCCGTTTTATGATATATGTTATTTTATTTACAGATAATCCTCGTATAGAGACAACAGACAGAAGTCTTTGTAGTGAAGACAGAAACTCTGACTGGAGTCAGGGCTTCAAGCCCCGGAGGCCGAGAGGGGGGGGGGGGACGGCGTCGCCGAAGTAGAGCGCGGCCCGGCCCAGATTTGGTCCGATGGTCATAAAACCTGTTGGTTCTGTTTAATGCAGGTCTGGACCCGGTGTTTTCATAGTCTCTGACTGTGGGCCTCCCCTCAGACAAAGCCTGGAAGCTTGGAAAGTTCCCCCAAGGGGAAAGGCCCGCCTCTGATCGCAGCTTTCAACTTCTAAAGTTTCTGAACCACCGTCCTGTGATTTCTTATAAAACGTTATTCCTCATTGTTCACGTTTTCCTACGAATGTCCAGCAACACGTGTCAATTTACACTCCAGTCTTTTCAAAATAAAGTTCTGTCTTCACAGGAAACTACTTAGTTAGGTTTAAAGATGGTGGTTTGGGTTAAAGTAACTCCAGAAGTAACTGAAGTGCAGAAGTTACAGATAAATCAGCATTGACTTCTGGCCTCACACGGGGCACCAATATAGGTCTCTTGGTGACAGTCTGGTGTTTTCAGACCCCCTCATCCACCCCAACCTCCTCCCTACACGCCGTTCACCCCGACCTCCTCCCTACACGCCGTTCACCCCGACCTCCTCCCTACACGCCGTTCACCCCGACCTCCTCCCTACACGCCGTTCACCGCTCTCTATACTTCCTTTTTCATGATGACATGGATTGAGTTGATTCCTGGGATATATATAAACTACAGTGCATTACTTTTAGTAGATATAGCTATGGACATTCATGAGAACAGCCTGAACTCTGACCGTATCTGTTACTGTAACTCTAATTATATTCTGACTGGAGCCTACTGTAGTCTTATCTCTGACTGTCTCTGACTGGATGTGGCTTCAGTCCAACAGACCACACAGAGAACCGAGAGGATCAATAGTCCTAATGGTTAAAGTGCTGCTGGAGACAGGAGGACAGACAGGAGGACAGACAGGAGGACAGACAGGAGGACATTTATTATCTTGTTGGTTTAGCAGAAAGCATTCAGTCAGACGTTTCCCACACCAGCTCGTCCTGCAACTGGAAAAGACTTTATCCATATTTAATAATAATAATAATTCAAGATGTCCGACTTCCTGTTTGGTTTACGATATACCTCCAACTGACTTTTTATTACGTCTCAACATGTTACATATGCTTACCAAATTATACATACACTATATATATTGTAGATTTGTGACATCACAAAGTTACAGAACTCCTGACAGCTTGTTTAAAGTCACAGTTTGTGAATCCGGGCTGTGTGGATTACTTTACTACTGTATTTATATAAAACACTTAAACCTGCTTTATAATAAAAAAAGACATGAAGATCTCACTTTTTACAATATGGGACCTTTAAATGTTTGATTTGATACCGTTACACGTTCTTAATATTTATCGTTGACACAACAAAACCAACTAAATATCAAACCTGTTACCATGTTAGACTCTATGATGTCTAAATGAGCACATGGTCTGTTAATCTGGGGTCACACTGAGATTATCATTTATTCTGCATTGATCTGCTCTAAATATGGCAGGTCACCATCAACAGCTGCCACCGCCCAGCTACCGTCGCCACGACAACAACATCATCTGACTTCTGCTACCGGACTCACTAATAACACATAAATAAAATAATAATAATAATAAACTCTCTGGTGTTGTTGAGCTGTAACCAGAAGGTATTAATGTGACTCATCCAGCCGCTGGAGAGTCCTGGTTCTAGTGTTCAGTCCGGTCTTCCTGAGACTCCGGTCCAGGTCCTCCTGAGACTCTGATCCAGGTCTTCCTGAGACTCTGGTCCAGGTCTTCCTGAGACTCTGGTCCAGGTCCTCCTGAGACTCTGGTCCAGGTCTTCCTGAGACTCTGGTCCAGGTCCTCCTGAGACTCTGATCCAGGTCCTCCTGAGACTCTGATCCAGGTCTTCCTGAGACTCTGGTCCAGGTCCTCCTGAGACTCTGGTCCAGGTCCTCCTGAGACTGGTCCAGGTCCTCCTGAGACTCTGGTCCAGGTCTTCCTGAGACTCTGGTCCAGGTCCTCCTGAGACTCTGGTCCAGGTCTTCCTGAGGCTCTGGACCAGGTCTTCCTGAGGCTCTGGACCAGGTCTTCCTGAGACTCTGGTCCAGGTCCTCCTGAGACTCTGATCCAGGTCTTCCTGAGACTCTGGTCCAGGTCCTCCTGAGACTGGTCCAGGTCTTCCTGAGACTCTGGTCCAGGTCCTCCTGAGACTCTGATCCAGGTCTTCCTGAGGCTCTGATCCAGGTCTTCCTGAGGCTCTGGACCAGGTCTTCCTGAGGCTCTGGACCAGGTCTTCATGTGAGACATTCTCTCTGAGCTGTAAAAGGAGGTTAAATATCAGCCAGTGTTTTTAATATTTCCAACAGCTAACTGATGAACTGTATTAGTAGCTCTGAATGGAGGAGTGGGCGCCCCCTGCTGGGACTCTGCAGTCATGTGATGAATGTTTTTATCTAATGATCAGATGATAAAACAGCTGCTGCTGGACCACCAGGACACCGTTATGATCCTGGTCCGGTCACATCTGGACTTAATAATAATAACAATAATGATAATAATAACAATAATAATAATAATTAAAATAATAGTAATAATAATAATAGCAATAATATTGATAATAATAATAATAATAGTAACAATAGTAATAATAATAATAATAATATTGATAATAATAATAACAATAGTACTAACAGTAATAATAACGATGCTGTCTGTGTGTTTGCGTTGCAGGTGAGCTGCTGAGCCAGCCGAGGCCTGAAGGTCTGACAGAGATCATCTGTCCAAAGAACGGCTCTGAGCGGGTCAACGTGGCTCTGGTCTACCCCCCGACCCCCACCGTGGTCAGCCCCTGTCTCAAGTGATCCGAGGACCGGCTCGCCTCGCTGATCCACCAGAGCCTCCACCTCCACCCTCCCAACCCCCCCACTCCGAACTGAACCTCCAGCTGAAGGATCACTGCCTCATGTGTACGTATACGCTCCTCTGTTCTACTGTACGGAGGACCAACCCTCACAGAATAAATAAATACATGACTCAATAAATAAATATGCCATTAAATAAAACTAAAATAATATTTGCATTAATTCATTAAAAAGAAAGTCACATAAATGGTTTTATTTGGTGAGTTTGGGTCAGTTTTAAAGCTAGAGTGAAGATAGTGAAATAGATGACTTGATAAATAAATAAATATGCCATTAAATGTACCTAAAATAATATAAAAATAAATGTATGAATGAATTGATAAAATGTGACATAAATTGATATTTCTTTTTTCATTTGCTTCTTTATTTATTTACATTTGCATCACTTCCCCTATCCATCTACTCTTCTATTTAATTTACCCTGAAATGTATTTATTTATTTATTTTTATTAACTTTTAAATTTATTAATTTGTGCATTTATTTTTTACATATTTTAAATTTATTTTAAAATATGTTCATTCTTTACATAATTGTATTTATTTATTTATTTTTGATTTTCCCTTTGCATTTTACCTCCAATTTATTTCTCCAAACTTATTTATTTCTGTATTCTTTTCTTTATCCATTTCTTTTTACATTTCTTTTTATTTTTGGTTCATTTATTGGCATATTTATTTTTTTAGTTATTGATTGATTGATTGATTTATTGATTTATTTTTTTATTGGCAGGTTAAGTCCTCCATTTTCGAAACTGGGAAAATCAAAAATAAATATATAAGTGACTTAAAATGATGAATAAATATGCCATTAAATGTACCAAATATAATATTAAAAATAAATGTAGGCTTTAATGAATTGATAAAATGTGACATAAATTGATATTTGAAATTGATATTATTTATTAACTTTTAACCATATTTCTTTTTTTTTTTGCATTTATTTTTACTTATTTTAGATTTATTTTTATAATGTATTTATTCATTATTTAATTGTATTTATTTATTATATTATATATATATATACATATTATATATAATATTATATATATATATTTATATATATTATATTTTATATATATATATATATATATGTATATGTATATGTACACAACACAAAAGGCTGCAGAGTAAAATATTTCCTCTAAAAGTAAAGAATAAGACACATTCATGCAGAAACTCACTGCTGCTGACATTAACATTGATCACATGATTAATCACATGATTGATCACAGAGCAGGAGACTAGATGTAACCTCCATCTGATGTGTTTTATGTGATTTAAACTGTCTAAAGTTAGCTGTTGTTGAAGGAGGAGGAGCAGTTAACATTCAGTAGATATCGTTTATTAATAGCAGAGTTTATTTCTGTGTGTTTAAATGTGTCTTCTGTCTTGCAGGTTGTCCAGCTGTGTCTGTGGCGTCTCATCATGTGGACATTGACAGTATTTAAGGAGCACAAACTGTAGCAGCGAACGTCCCGGGAGCTTCACGCGTCTCTCAGAGAGACTCTCTGAATCCTTTCTACACACAATGAGACACTTTACTGAGGACATCACGTCTTTTTAACACTGAGAAACGTCTTCAGCGGCGGGACCGGTGTCTGCCACGCGTCCCCGCTGAGCTTTAGGACAGAAGATTTGTATACTGGACTGAGATATTGTGCAACATGATGTAATGTTTGAGCGGCTCTTTGTGTAAAGGAAGCATGAATATAATGAAATGTGTAAATATTTAAATTGAATGCAAAGTGGGAGGTGTTGGAGCTGCAGCTGTGGTCCACCTTCAGACTGTCTGAGACTAAATCTACCTGCAGATCACCTGGTTTCACTTCGTCTTCCTCTTCTTCTCTTCCTCTATGATGTTAGCTTAGCTTAGCACAATGACTGGAAACGGAGGGAAACTGCTAGCCTGGCTGTGTCTAAAGGTAACAGCCTGGTCCTACCAGCTCCTCTCCAGCTCGTCTCCAGCGGCGCTGAGCTGCAGGACGAGTCTCTGATTTACAGCCGTGTGATAAACCTGAGGCTCTATTTGAGTTTAATACAGATTCATACATTTGCTGTTTTATTTCTAATATATATTTCAGAGGTTATTGATCGGGGAGTCCCGGGTTGTAGAAGAAGAACTCAAATCTTTGACTTCACTAAAATACGTTTTAATATTTTAAATGAATATCAAACAAAGTATATAATCATATTTATATTTATTATATTGTTGATTATGTTTATTCATTATTGAAGCAGTTTGTTTGATAAATCTGGATTTAAAAACTGGATCTGCTGATGAAGACCACAATAATGCAGCTGAAAGCCCTGGGAGAGATCTAGTAAGGGGACTTTGAGTTAAAGGACCGGTGCATCATCACAAGTAACTTTAAAAACGAATTATTAAATTATATAAAATAATAACGAAAAGGAAATGAAAGGAAAACAAATAATAAAATACAATTAATATAAAATCCAAGGTTTTAGTAGAAGTACTCAGATATTTTACTACAGTACAAGTACTACTAACAGAAATACCGTTACAGTAAAAGTACTATTACCACAGAAATACTCTGTTACAGTAAAAGTACTATTACCACAGAAATACTCTGTTACAGTAAAAGTTGTGAATACAAAACGTTACTTAAATAAAAGTACAGGTGGAGTAGAAGTAGAAAGTAACAGAACATGGAAATACTTTAGTAAAGTACAAATACCTCTAAATTGTACTTAAATACAGTACATGAGTAAATGTACTTAGTTACTCTCCACTGACAAGTACAACAATTATGAAAACTATACAAAATACTAATAAGAAGAAGAAAATTAAAAACATAAAATAAAATACAATAAAAAAAATCAAAATTGGAAAAAAATTCAAATGAAATAAAATGTCATACTACTAATAATAATAATAATAAGGAAAATAAAATAAAATAATAAAACACAATACAAATAAAATCAAAATTGGGGGAAAAAAAGGGGGAAATTAAATAAAACGTAATGTTACGTGCTTTATTCTTTATTTATTGTATATAACATTACTTGTTAATCTGATTAATCACAGATTTGTTGTAAAATCTGAAGGTTTATTAGCCCAGAGCTGAGCTGACTGACAGCTCATTGAGACACGACAACCAGGTGGAACTCAGCTGCATTATAATATTATAATAAAACATTATATTATAATAGATATTATAATAAAACATTATAATAAACCCTGCTAGTTAATGTTTAGCATGGCTAAGCTAACACAGCTGCAGCTCCATGGTGACGGCAGACGGAGACGCTGCCTGCTGTCCAACACAAAATCACTGTTCTCTGTATAGAAGTCTGGTTGAGGGTCAGGGGTCAGGGTTAGAGGGTCAGGGGTCAGGGTCAGAGGTCGGGGGTTAGGGTCAGGGGTCGGGGGGTTAGAGGGTTAGAGGGTTAGAGGGTTAGTGTAAGAGATGATCCATGTGAAGATGAAGTTTAAGCCGAGGATGTGAGAGATGAAAGCAGCATCAGGTGTTTGTTTCTCTTCATTCATGGATGTTTTCCACTGTAAATAATATCTTTATTTTTGTATGTTGACACTCGAGCTTGGACTTTATTTACAGTGTAATGTTGTTGTGCATGAACTCACTGGTGGAGAGCACACGGCCTTTACTACGTAGCTGGTTCCAACATCATCGTCAACCAACAACAGGAAATACCAAATAAACCAGTAAACTGGCTTTAGTACCACCGACCTCTCTGTTCCTTATTAATATTAATATATTTTAACATCTTATTATATATACGTGTATATATATATAACTAAAGTATTATTATAAAATATACTTAAAGTACCAAAAGTAAAAATATTAAAGTATTATTATAAATATATACTTAAAGTACCAAAAGTAAAAGTACTAAAGTGTTATTATAAAAATATACTTAAAGTGATAAGATAAAAGTACTATTATTATAAATATATACTTAAAGTACTAAAGTATTATTATAAAAATATACATAGAGTACTAAAAGTAAAAGAACTAAAGTATCATTATAAATATATACATAAAGTACTAAAGTATTATTATAAATATATTCTTAAAGTACTAAAGTATTATTATAGATACATTCTTAAAGTACTAAAGTGTTATTATAGATATATTCTTAAAGTACTAAAGTGTTATTATAGATATATTCTTAAAGTACTAAAGTGTTATTATAGATATATTCTTAAAGTACTAAAGTGTTATTATAGATACATTCTTAAAGTACTAAAGTATTATTATAGATATATTCTTAAAGTACTAAAGTGTTATTATAAATACATTCTTAAAGTACTAAAGTATTATTATAGATATATTCTTAAAGTACTAAAGTGTAATTATAGATATATTCTTAAAGTACTAAAGTATTATTATAGATACATTCTTAAAGTACTAAAGTATTATTATAGATATATTCTTAAAGTACTAAAGTGTTATTATAGATACATTCTTAAAGTACTAAAGTGTTATTATAGATACATTCTTAAAGTACTAAAGTGTTATTATAGATACATTCTTAAAGTACTAAAGTGTTATTATAGATACATTCTTAAAGTACTAAAGTATTATTATAGATACATTCTTAAAGTACTAAAGTATTATTATAGATATATTCTTAAAGTACTAAAGTGTTATTATAGATATATTCTTAAAGTACTAAAGTGTTATTATAGATATATTCTTAAAGTACTAAAGTGTTATTATAGATATATTCTTAAAGTACTAAAGTGTAATTATAGATACATTCTTAAAGTACTAAAGTGTAATTATAGATACATTCTTAAAGTACTAAAGTGTTATTATAGATACATTCTTAAAGTACTAAAGTGTTATTATAGATATATTCTTAAAGTACTAAAGTGTTATTATAGATATATTCTTAAAGTACTAAAGTGTTATTATAGATATATTCTTAAAGTACTAAAGTGTTATTATAGATATATTCTTAAAGTACTAAAGTGTTATTATAGATATATTCTTAAAGTACTAAAGTGTTATTATAGATACATTCTTAAAGTACTAAAGTGTAATTATAGATACATTCTTAAAGTACTAAAGTGTTATTATAGATACATTCTTAAAGTACTAAAGTATTATTATAGATATATTCTTAAAGTACTAAAGTATTATTATAGATACATTCTTAAAGTACTAAAGTGTAATTATAGATATATTCTTAAAGTACTAAAGTATTATTATAGATACATTCTTAAAGTACTAAAGTATTATTATAGATATATTCTTAAAGTACTAAAGTATTATTATAAATACATTCTTAAAGTACTAAAGTATTATTATAGATATATTCTTAAAGTACTAAAGTGTAATTATAGATATATTCTTAAAGTACTAAAGTATTATTATAGATATATTCTTAAAGTACTAAAGTGTTATTATAGATATATTCTTAAAGTACTAAAGTGTTATTATAGATATATTCTTAAAGTACTAAAGTGTTATTATAGATATATTCTTAAAGTACTAAAGTGTTATTATAGATATATTCTTAAAGTACTAAAGTGTTATTATAGATATATTCTTAAAGTACTAAAGTGTTATTATAGATATATTCTTAAAGTACTAAAGTATTATTATAGATACATTCTTAAAGTACTAAAGTGTTATTATAGATACATTCTTAAAGTACTAAAGTATTATTATAGATATATTCTTAAAGTACTAAAGTATTATTATAGATATATTCTTAAAGTACTAAAGTATTATTATAGATATATTCTTAAAGTACTAAAGTATTATTATAGATATATTCTTAAAGTACTAAAGTGTTATTATAGATATATTCTTAAAGTACTAAAGTGTTATTATAGATATATTCTTGGTGTTATCGCAGTAAGAGTCCCGGATGTTATTGAGGTAGAACCTTGGTTAGACCCAGTGGAGCTGTGACGTGTCAGACCCGCGTCACTGCTGTCTGGCTCCTCCTCCTCCTCCTCCGGCCGGCAGGGGGCGGAACAGCCGACCGGAACCGGAAGAAGAGGCTCGCTGAGCCGGAGCTCTTCCTCTTCCTGAAGCGGCCTCAGAGGTAGGAGACCAGTCTCTCATCATGAGGACACAATCTGCTTTAAATCTGCTTTAATCTGTTCCATCCAGCTGATTTAACACACTGAGCTTCACTAACAGCCTCTAAACTCTCCGGAGCAGCGTATAGTTCTGAGTTCTGACGTTCTGAATCCTGTTTTAGTGATGGTTAACTGAGAGGATGTCTGTTAGCATGTTAGCATGTTAGCTGTCCGCCATGTTGACATGCTGCTCCAGACTCTAAACACAGATCTCTCTCTCTGGAGCTGTTAACAGGGTTAATACTCTGAGTGTTAGGGGTTAATAGAGCAGAACCGTCAGCTAACAGAACAGCATAGAACAGAACAGAGAGCTTTGTGGTCATGTTGTATTAAACAGAACCTGACTCAGGGTCTTAAATGTTGTGAGAAGGTGAAGGAGTAGGGAGAGATGGAGAATGGGTTTAATGTGTATGAATGTCGTAGTAAAGTGTAATAACACTAATAGTGTATAAAGGTGTGTAATATGTGCAGGGTTATGAAACAGCTGATGCTAAACTGCATTACTGGCTTTAATCTGTATAAAGAAGGAAACAGACTCAGAAGATTAGGAATCAGTAAATACAAGTTGTAATTGCATGAAAAGCAGCTGAAGACTTATAAATAGTTAGTTCTGAGTTTCCTGTTAAGGAAGTTACCTCCTTGGGCTTTTATTTTGAAAAACTAGATGAATCTCTAGATTTCCAGTTTGAGTGTAGTTTCTAGGTGAAAGCTGAACATGTTTTAGTTCTGAACATGTCTTCCATTCATTCCAATAGAGACTATTAGATGAGTTATGGTTAATAATTCTGAAAGTTATGAATGAGAAAGGTAATAGCCATCATGTCCTAACTGAGCTGCACGTTCTGATGTTTGAAAATGTGGAACGAGTAGCTTCCAGCATTCACACCAATAAATCAATATAAACAGTGTTACCTTGATAGGTGCGTCTGTCCAGTAGTTTAATCATGTGACTGACAGGAAGTGGACCGCGGTGATGATGAATTACAATTTTGTATCAAACATGAAAACAACAGGAAGAGTCTGAGCGGTCCGATCTTCACTGAGTCACACGTTTAGATCGTTTAGATCGTTTAGATCGTTTATATCGTTCATGTCCTGAATATCTCTGAGACTTTCGAGGACGTCGTCTTGGTCTGAAACACACAATAGATAAATATAAACAGAGGTATTACACTAGAAGTATAACATATAAAGGGAGATGTAATGTAGACAGATGTAATTGCATTTGTAGAATAGGAGGTAGGGCAGATGTAATACATAAAATGTAAACAAAGACAGCACTTGAGGTGTATATTGCATCATGGATATATTGAGTTCTTCAGTTATTAAACTAAATGCATGTTTGTGATGTTTCAGATCTCTGAAAATGGTCCGCTACTCTCTCGACCCCGAGAACCCGACTAAATGTGAGTACCATGGAGGATAAAGTGTGTTCAGGTGTTTAACAGGTAGCTGTGATGACTTCTTAGGACACCTTTGGATTAAACATGAAACAACTCAATGAAAGATCTGAGCTACTGAATGAGATCCAGATGTTGAATGTGTGATTAAACAGCTGGAGTCTGATGGTCGTGTGTTTGTTGTTGCAGCATGCAAGTCGAGGGGCTCCAATCTCCGGGTTCACTTCAAGGTAAGAGCCAGACTGACATTATATTATTAATACAATAAAGAGCAGCTTATTGAGCTGTTTAATGCACCGGATGATCTTTATGGTTTACTACAGTAAACAGTAGTTTAATCATGTGACTGACAGGAAGTGGACCGCGATGATGACAAATTAGGACACCTTTGCATCAACCATGAAAACAACAGGAAGAGTCTGAGCGGTCCGATCTTCAGAGAGTCACACGTTTATAGAGTTCATGAATATCTCTGAGACTTTAGAGGACGTCGTCTTGGTCTGAAACGCTGATATACGTTTTAGAGACCAGACAACTGATCGATTAGTCCAGAAGATGATCGTTAGTTTCAGTTCTACGTCGGTTTATTAGGATAGAAAAGCAGGAAATGTGAATATCTGAGTAGTAAGGAAGTAGTAACTGAGTCTCTGACGGGTTTAATAAACAGGATCTGTTTGTTCTTCTCACCAGAACACCCGTGAGACAGCCCAGGCCATCAAGGGAATGCACATCCGCAAGGCCAACAAGTACCTGAGGGACGTCATGGTGAAGCACCAGTGCGTCCCGTTCCGTCGCTACAACGGCGGCGTTGGCCGCTGCGCTCAGGTGAGCTGTGATGTTAACGGCGGTTCTGCTGCAGTAGACCCGTTAGAGCTGCTATGATGACATCTTAGGACACCTTTGGATCAAACATGAAACTAATCTTTTAATCTGAGCAGCGTCTGGAGATGAACTAGAGTTCAGAGGGAGGAAACGTGTCTTCTAACCTGCTGTTGTTGTTGTTTCCAGGCCAAACAGTTCGGCTGGACTCAGGGCCGCTGGCCCAAGAAGAGCGCCGAGTTCCTCCTGCACATGCTCAAAAACGCAGAGAGCAACGCTGAGCTCAAGGTACGCCGTTCCACCGGCCTTCACATCTAAATATATATATATATATATATATCTTTATTGACACGTAGCAACAAACATCCTTCAATGAGATGAGCTCCAGACTCTGGAAAATAATAAATCTGAGTTTAGAGAATAAAGTCAGAATATTATAAAGTAGCCATTTTACGTGTTATTTTCTTTTTTTCTCGTAAAGTTCCGACTTTATTCTGGTAAAAATGAATGAAGTTAGTGTTAGTGTTATAACGAATGTGTTAACGTGTTAGTTTAATCATGTGACTGACAGGAAGTGGACCGCGGTGATGATGAATTAGAATTTTGTATCAAACATGAAAACAACAGGAAGAGTCTGAGCGGTCCGATCTTCACTGAGTCACACGGTTAGATAGTTTATAGAGGTCATGTGAATACTTCCTGGCTTCTTTGTTCTTTTGTGACCCGGTCCCTGGTCTGATGTGGTTTCAGGGTCTGGATGTGGACTCTCTGGTCATCGAGCACATCCAGGTCAACAAGGCGCCGAAGATGAGGCGACGCACCTACCGTGCCCACGGACGCATCAACCCCTACATGAGCTCGCCGTGCCACATCGAGATGATCCTCACGGAGAAGGAGCAGATCGTCCCCAAACCAGAGGAGGAGGTGGCCCAGAAGAAGAAGGTAACGCTGCTGCTCCTCCTCTTCCTCTTCCTCTCTCTGCTGCACTGATGACATCTTAGGACACCTTTGGATGAACCATGAAACCAAACCATTTAAACTGAGCAGCTGACCTCTGACCTCTGACTTCCTGTGTGTGTGTGTGTGTGTGTGTGTGTGTGGCGGGTTCTAACTGAGTTTTGTTCTGCAGGTTTCACAGAAGAAGCTGAAGAAGCAGAAGCTGATGGCGCGCGAGTAGATCCCAATAAAACTGAACTTAATACTACCAACGCTCACGGGTCTTTATTTATACTCCATAATGTACTTCTGATAAATACTGAGTACTACTGAAGGTGTTATTATACTTCATAATGTACTTTATATACTTCTGATAAATACTGACATACTGAATACTACTGAAGGTGTTATTATACTTCATAATGTACTTTATATACTTCTGATAAATACTGACATACTGAGTACTACTGAAGGTGTTATACTTCATAATGTACTTTATATACTTCTGATAAATACTGACATACTGAGTACTACTGAAGGTGTTATTATACTTCATAATGTACTTTATATACTTCTGATAAATACTGACATACTGAGTACTACTGAAGGTGTTATTATACTTCATAATGTACTTTATATACTTCTGATAAATACTGACATACTGAATACTACTGAAGGTGTTATTATACTTCATAATGTACTTTATATACTTCTGATAAATACTGACATACTGAATACTACTGAAGGTGTTATTATACTTCATAATGTACTTTATATACTTCTGATAAATACTGACATACTGAGTACTACTGAAGGTGTTATTATACTTCATAATGTACTTTATGTACTTCTGATAAATACTGACATACTGAATACTACTGAAGGTGTTATTATACTTCATAATGTACTTTATATACTTCTGATAAATACTGACATACTGAGTACTACTGAAGGTGTTATTATACTTCATAATGTACTTTATATACTTCTGATAAATACTGACATACTGAGTACTACTGAAGGTGTTATTATACTTCATAATGTACTTTATATACTTCTGATAAATACTGACATACTGAATACTACTGAAGGTGTTATTATACTTCATAATGTACTTTATATACTTCTGATAAATACTGACATACTGAGTACTACTGAAGGTGTTATACTTCATAATGTACTTTATATACTTCTGATAAATACTGACATACTGAGTACTACTGAAGGTGTTATTATACTTCATAATGTACTTTATATACTTCTGATAAATACTGACATACTGAGTACTACTGAAGGTGTTATTATACTTCATAATGTACTTTATATACTTCTGATAAATACTGACATACTGAGTACTACTGAAGGTGTTATACTTCATAATGTACTTTACATACTTCTGATAAATACTGACATACTGAGTACTACTGAAGGTGTTATACTTCATAATGTACTTTATATACTTCTGATAAATACTGACATACTGAGTACTACTGAAGGTGTTATACTTCATAATGTACTTTATATACTTCTGATAAATACTGACATACTGAGTACTACTGAAGGTGTTATTATACTTCATAATGTACTTTATATACTTCTGATAAATACTGACATACTGAGTACTACTGAAGGTGTTATACTTCATAATGTACTTTATATACTTCTGATAAATACTGACATACTGAATACTACTGAAGGTGTTATTATACTTCATAATGTACTTTATATACTTCTGATAAATACTGACATACTGAGTACTACTGAAGGTGTTATTATACTTCATAATGTACTTTATATACTTCTGATAAATACTGACATACTGAGTACTACTGAAGGTGTTATTTATACTTCATAATGTACTTTATATACTTCTGATAAATACTGACATACTGAATACTACTGAAGGTGTTATTATACTTCATAATGTACTTTATATACTTCTGATAAATACTGACATACTGAGTACTACTGAAGGTGTTATACTTCATAATGTACTTTATATACTTCTGATAAATACTGACATACTGAGTACTACTGAAGGTGTTATTATACTTCATAATGTACTTTATATACTTCTGATAAATACTGACATACTGAATACTACTGAAGGTGTTATTTATACTTCATAATGTACTTTATATACTTCTGATAAATACTGACATACTGAGTACTACTGAAGGTGTTATTATACTTCATAATGTACTTTATATACTTCTGATAAATACTGACATACTGAGTACTACTGAAGGTGTTATTTATACTTCATAATGTACTTTATATACTTCTGATAAATACTGACATACTGAGTACTACTGAAGGTGTTATTATACTTCATAATGTACTTTATATACTTCTGATAAATACTGACATACTGAGTACTACTGAAGGTGTTATTATACTTCATAATGTACTTTATATACTTCTGATAAATACTGACATACTGAGTACTACTGAAGGTGTTATTATACTTCATAATGTACTTTATATACTTCTGATAAATACTGACATACTGAGTACTACTGAAGGTGTTATTTATACTTCATAATGTACTTTATATACTTCTGATAAATACTGACATACTGAATACTACTGAAGGTGTTATTATACTTCATAATGTACTTTATATACTTCTGATAAATACTGACATACTGAGTACTACTGAAGGTGTTATTTATACTTCATAATGTACTTTATATACTTCTGATAAATACTGACATACTGAGTACTACTGAAGGTGTTATTTATACTTCATAATGTACTTTATATACTTCTGATAAATACTGAGTACTACTGAAGGTGTTATTTATACTTCATAATGTACTTTATATACTTCTGATAAATACTGACATACTGAATACTACTGAAGGTGTTATTATACTTCATAATGTACTTTATATACTTCTGATAAATACTGACATACTGAGTACTACTGAAGGTGTTATTTATACTTCATAATGTACTTTATATACTTCTGATAAATACTGACATACTGAGTACTACTGAAGGTGTTATTTATACTTCATAATGTACTTTATATACTTCTGATAAATACTGAGTACTACTGAAGGTGTTATTTATACTTCATAATGTACTTTATATACTTCTGATAAATACTGACATACTGAATACTACTGAAGGTGTTATTATACTTCATAATGTACTTTATATACTTCTGATAAATACTGACATACTGAGTACTACTGAAGGTGTTATTATACTTCATAATGTACTTTATATACTTCTGATAAATACTGACATACTGAGTACTACTGAAGGTGTTATTTATACTTCATAATGTACTTTATATACTTCTGATAAATACTGACATACTGAGTACTACTGAAGGTGTTATTATACTTCATAATGTACTTTATATACTTCTGATAAATACTGACATACTGAGTACTACTGAAGGTGTTATTTATACTTCATAATGTACTTTATATACTTCTGATAAATACTGACATACTGAGTACTACTGAAGGTGTTATTATACTTCATAATGTACTTTATATACTTCTGATAAATACTGACATACTGAGTACTACTGAAGGTGTTATTATACTTCATAATGTACTTTATATACTTCTGATAAATACTGACATACTGAGTACTACTGAAGGTGTTATTATACTTCATAATGTACTTTATATACTTCTGATAAATACTGACATACTGAGTACTACTGAAGGTGTTATTTATACTTCATAATGTACTTTATATACTTCTGATAAATACTGACATACTGAATACTACTGAAGGTGTTATTATACTTCATAATGTACTTTATATACTTCTGATAAATACTGACATACTGAGTACTACTGAAGGTGTTATTATACTTCATAATGTACTTTATATACTTCTGATAAATACTGACATACTGAATACTACTGAAGGTGTTATTATACTTCATAATGTACTTTATATACTTCTGATAAATACTGACATACTGAGTACTACTGAAGGTGTTATTTATACTTCATAATGTACTTTATATACTTCTGATAAATACTGACATACTGAATACTACTGAAGGTGTTATTATACTTCATAATGTACTTTATATACTTCTGATAAATACTGACATACTGAGTACTACTGAAGGTGTTATACTTCATAATGTACTTTATATACTTCTGATAAATACTGACATACTGAGTACTACTGAAGGTGTTATACTTCATAATGTACTTTATATACTTCTGATAAATACTGACATACTGAGTACTACTGAAGGTGTTATTATACTTCATAATGTACTTTATATACTTCTGATAAATACTGACATACTGAGTACTACTGAAGGTGTTATACTTCATAATGTACTTTATATACTTCTGATAAATACTGACATACTGAGTACTACTGAAGGTGTTATTATACTTCATAATGTACTTTATATACTTCTGATAAATACTGACATACTGAATACTACTGAAGGTGTTATTATACTTCATAATGTACTTTATATACTTTGATAAATACTGACATACTGAGTACTACTGAAGGTGTTATACTTCATAATGTACTTTATATACTTCTGATAAATACTGACATACTGAGTACTACTGAAGGTGTTATTATACTTCATAATGTACTTTATATACTTCTGATAAATACTGACATACTGAGTACTACTGAAGGTGTTATTATACTTCATAATGTACTTTATATACTTCTGATAAATACTGACATACTGAGTACTACTGAAGGTGTTATTATACTTCATAATGTACTTTATATACTTCTGATAAATACTGACATACTGAGTACTACTGAAGGTGTTATTATACTTCATAATGTACTTTATATACTTCTGATAAATACTGACATACTGAATACTACTGAAGGTGTTATTATACTTCATAATGTACTTTATATACTTCTGATAAATACTGACATACTGAGTACTACTGAAGGTGTTATTATACTTCATAATGTACTTTATATACTTTGATAAATACTGACATACTGAGTACTACTGAAGGTGTTATTATACTTCATAATGTACTTTATATACTTCTGATAAATACTGACATACTGAGTACTACTGAAGGTGTTATTATACTTCATAATGTACTTTATATACTTCTGATAAATACTGACATACTGAGTACTACTGAAGGTGTTATTATACTTCATAATGTACTTTATATACTTCTGATAAATACTGACATACTGAGTACTACTGAAGGTGTTATTATACTTCATAATGTACTTTATATACTTCTGATAAATACTGACATACTGAATACTACTGAAGGTGTTATTATACTTCATAATGTACTTTATATACTTCTGATAAATACTGACATACTGAGTACTACTGAAGGTGTTATACTTCATAATGTACTTTATATACTTCTGATAAACTGTTAAATACTGAATACTACTGAAGGTGTTATTTAACTTTAGCTGATCCATTAATTCTCATGATAAACTCTTAATATTAAATACAAGTTAATTAATTAACTGTTTTACAAGACCAAAAATTACAATAAAATGTTAATGAATACAAAATAAATTAAAAACCATTGATTAAAACCACAAATTAAAAGTGATTAAAAAGATGAGTCTTTAAATAATGAGCCTTCTATTCTAATTAAAGAACAAAAGTTATCGTTTCATAATAATATTGCTGTTTATTTACTCACATACTGTATAAAATACAGTTCTGAGGTACTTGTACTTCAGTATTTCCATATTTTATACTTGTACTCCACTACATTTATCTGATGGCTTCAGTTACTTCACGGATTATTAATAAAAGATCTCTATTAAACTAATAAATGATGTATTATTATTATTAGTGGTGTCAAAGTAAATGTTGTAACTCCACTAATGTCATTGTTTTTGGTTGTAGAGGGTTCAGTTTTAAAGCGAGCTAAATAGATGACTCAATAAATAAATATGCCACTAAATGTACCAAAAATAAATAATAGTAATAATAATGTGTAATAATTATAGTAATATATAAATAATATAATATAGTAATACAAATATATTTACTATATATATATCAAATACTATATATATAATATACTACTATATATATATATATATATATATATAAATAAAATATATAATGTAGTAATAATAATAGTAAAATAATTGAGAACATGTGACATAATTTGATATTTCTGTTTTAATTTGCTTTGTTAACATTTGCATTACTTCCATCTATCTACTGTTCTATTTAATTTACCCTTTTATTTATTTTTATTAACTTCATTTATTTTTTATTTATTTTAAAATGTATTTATTTCTGCATGTTTTTCCCTTTGCATTTTACCCCCTATTTATTTCTCCAAACTTATATATTCTTTTCTTTATCCATTTCTCTCTATTTGTGGTTCTTTTAATTTAAAGCTAGAGTGAAGATCATATAGTGTATATACTATACTGTGTATATAATATACTGTGTATATAGTGACATCTGAACCTATAGAAGCTGTTGAATCCATCCGTACCAACCATGTCGGTGTCTTAATGTGGTACTCTGGAGGGATTATTGATCATTTTGATCTATTGTCCAGTGGTAAAAAAAAAAGGTTAAATTTAGCACCAAATCTGTGCTCAATGTTCTCCCCGTGTTAATGTGGGTTTACTCCGGGTGCTCAGGTTTCCTCCCACAGTCCAAAGACATGCAGGTTAACAGTTGACTCTAAATGTCTATCATGTTTAGTGAACCGTTTTATATCTTAATGTTTGATTGAAACTTCTAATATTAAACGGTAACATTTACTAGTCAGTATATTATACATGTATACAAGGTGAAAGGTATCAGCATGACATACAGTCTGCAGGTTAACAGTATTTCAGTTCTTTATTAAAGCATGTGTATCTAAAGCATTCATCATAGAAGTGGTGTGGAACAATATAAACACACTTCACTAAAGGTGATGTCATCACTGATCCATCCAGACTCCATTCAGAAAACAAGCATTTTAAAAGTTGTCTGCTTGTCGTCATGGTAACAGACCTGACAAAGCATGAATTCAGACTTTTTACTAATCAGCATCATGATGTCGTTATTTCGGCATCATTTTGATCCGTTTATTGTATTATAATTATTATTATTATATTGGGTTCATACCACAGTAGTGATGTGTGGTCTGCTCTCCAGAAAACCTAAACACAGAACTGTTCTCCAGCTTTTCATTTTAAAAGGATCAGCAACCAATGAGGAGACTAAAACCGTCTGCTGACCAAACTAACTTCATCACTCAGCAGACTTCAGCGTCTGTAGACTTCAGCGTCTGTAGACTTTAGTGTCTGTAGACTTTAGTGTCTGTAGACTTCAGTGTCTGTAGACTTCAGCGTCTGTAGACTTCAGCGTCTGTAGACTTTAGTGTCTGTAGACTTTAGTGTCTGTAGACTTCAGCGTCTGTAGACTTTAGTGTCTGTAGACTTTAGTGTCAGTAGACTTTAGTGTCTGCAGACTTCAGCGTCTGTAGACTTTAGTGTCTGTAGACTTTAGTGTCAGTAGACTTTAGTGTCTGCAGACTTCAGCGTCTGTAGACTTCAGCGTCTGTAGACTTCAGCGTCTGTAGACTTCAGCGTCTGTAGACTTCAGTGTCTGTAGAGCTGCTGGTCCTCTGAGGTCCTCCTGAGGTTCAGACAGAAATCATATAAATGATTTGTAAACAAATAAATACTGTTAATCTGGTGTAGTGTAATGTGTATATGAAACTATTCCATTTGACATAATCTCATATTATAATTGAATCAGCTCATTAATCTCAACGTTGAGATCAGTTTGTGGAACATGAAGAGAAGTCATAAAGTGCTTCATACATTTTATTAAATCACATTATTTAGTCATTATTTTATGTTGAGGTGATTAATAACTATCTATTGATCAAGTATGTCACTGCAAACATTTAACATAAATCCAAAATGTCATTGCTGGGACTTAAACATTCCTGTACAGCTGCACAAACACTCTAACATGATATATATATACAAGGACAAAGTTGTTGGTACCCTTCTGTTAAAGAGAGAAAACCCCACAACGGTCACTGAAATAACTTGAAACTGACAAAAGTAATAATAAATAAAAATTTACTGAAAATGAACTAATGAAAATCAGATATTGTTTTTGAATTATGGTTCAACAGAATCATTTTAAAAAACAAACTAATGAAACTGACCTGGACAAAAATGATGGTACCCCTAGAAAAGATGTAAAATAATGTGACCATAGGGACATATTAAACTAAGGTGTGTCCTGTAATTAGCATCACAGGTATCTTCAAACTTGTAATCAGTCAGTCTGCCTATTTAAAGGGTGAAAAGTAGTCACTGTGCTGTTTGGTATCATGGTGTGTACCACACTGAACATGGACCACAGAAAGCTAAGGAGAGAGTTGTCTCAGGAGATCAGAAAGAACATTATAGACCTTCATGTTAAAGGTAAAGGCTATAAGACCATCTCCAAGCAGCTTGATGTTCCTGTGACTACAGCTGCTCATATTATTCAGAAGTTTAAGGTCCATGGGACTGTAGCCAACCTCCCTGGACGTGGCCGCAAGAGGAACATTGATGACATATTGAAGAGACGGATAATACGAATGGTAACCAAAGAGCCCAGAACAACTTCCAAAGAGATTAGAGGTGAACTCCAAGGTCAAGGTACATCAGTGTCAGATCGCACCATCCGTCACTGTTTGAGCCAAAGTGGACTTAATGGAAGACAACCCAGGAGGACACCAAATCATAAAAAAGCGAGACTGGAATTTTCCAAAATGCATATTGACAAGCCACAAAGCTTCTGGGAGAATGTCCTTTGGACAGATGAGACAAAACTGGAGCTTTTTGGCAAGTCACATCAGCTCTATGTTCACAGACGAAGAGATGAAGCATCCAAAGAAAAGAACACTGTACCTAATGTGAAACATGGAGGAGGCTCGGTTATGTTCTGGGGCTGCTTTGTTGCATCTGGCACAGGGTGTCTTGAATCTGTGCAGGGTGCAATGAAATCTCAAGACTATCAAGGCATTCTGGAGTGAAATGTGCTGCCCAGTGTCAGAAAGCTTGGTCTCAGTTGCAGGTCATGGGTCCTCAAACAGGATAACGACCCAAAACACAGCTAAAAACACCCAAGAATGACTAAGAACTAAACATTGGACTATTCTGAAGTGGCCTTCTATGAGCCCGGATCTAAATCCTATTGAACATCTGTGGAAGGAGCTGAAACATGCAGTCTGGAGAAGGCACCCTTCAAACCTGAGACAGCTGGAGCAGTTTGCTCACGAGGAGTGGGCCAACATACCTGTGGACAGGTGCAGAAGTCTCATTGAGAGTTACAGAAATCACTTGATTGCAGTGATTGCTTCAAAAGGTTGTGCAACAAAATATTAAGTTAAGGGTACCATCATTTTTGTCCAGGCCAGTTTCATTAGTTTGTTTTTTTAAATGATTCTGCTGAACCATAATTCAAAAACAATATCTGATTTTCATTAGTTCATTTTCAGTGAATTTTTATTTATTATTACTTTTGTCAGTTTCAAGTTATTTCAGTGACCATTGAGGGTTTTTCTCTCTTTAACGGAACGTTACCAACAACTTTGTCCACGTCTGTATATATACGTTACCATGTGTGTGTGTATATATATATATATATATATATACAGTATGTATGTATGTGTTACCATGGCGCCGTAGAGAGAGGGCGACCTGTCAGGAGCTCCGTATCTGTTCAGGTTATTTTAGTGTTTTTAAGGTTAATTTGTATTTTTAGGCCAGTTTTATGTTAATTTGTTAAGTTTTGCTAGTTTTATGTCTCGTGATAGTTTCAGGCTCTATAGTATCAGTTAAGTAAAGCAACGTCTAAGAATAGACAACAACAACAACAACAACAACAACAACAACAAACACAACAACAACAACAACAACAACAACAACAACAACAACAACAACAACAAAGCCCCCAGGATCAGTTCCAGCAGAGAGACACTTCAGAACATCCGAGAGAGGAACACTCACCACAGCCGGGACCTCCTCACTCCGGATCTAACTCCCTTTCCTGAACTGGACAGACAGGCGAGCCGGGGATCTGATCCTGGTTCTGACCCTGGTTCTGACCCTGGTCCTGGTCCTGGTTCTGGTCCTGGTTCTGGTTATATATATATATTAGTAATGTGGGGTATTGTTCCTATGCAGAGGGTAGTTTAGTTTATTTATTGACTACACTGAGGGAGTTTTATATTGTAATAATGTATTTATTTATTGTGTTGTGTTGAATGTGCTTCTTATTTTGTTCTGTAATTACCTTGTTGCCTTTTCTACCTTTTTCCTTTTCTTAAAGCTGACTCGGTGTAAACTGATCAGAGTTCACATGTACTTATATATTATATTATTATTATATATTATAGGTGACAATGTCAAATAAAACTCTTGAATCTTGGATCTTGTAATAACTGTTTATCTAGTTATCAAGTATTTCACTGCAAAATTCAACATAAATCCAAAATGTCATTGCTGAGACTTAAACATTCCTGTATAGCTGCACAAACACTCTAACATGATATACATATATTAGATTTTATCACCTGGTATATCGGGACTCCCCTTTAGTCTGAATACTCATCATGAATCAGAATGATCTCAGTGATTATTCTGTGTTTTACTTTGATAAACTTTAATCTGATCTTTAGAGAGTTAAATGTTATATTATATTTCAGTCCATTAAACTCCATCAGCTGATCTCAGTTGGTGTTGATCCATCAGTGAACAGCAGGGGGCGCTGCTGCACCGTCTGCTCAGTCCTACACTCACTGTTATATTACTATATTATTATATTATATTATACAGCATCTGATTTATCTGGATGAAGTTTGGCATTAAGAAAATAATAATAAATAAGAATATATTTAAAATACACAATAAATATTTAAATAGATATTTAATAAATAAATATTTAAAATATAAAAGTTTGTTTCTCTATATTAGCTGAGCTGCAACTAATGATTAATATTATATTATTTTGGATTAATTAATTAATTGTTTAGTCAATAACTGATTGATGATTAATGAT
The DNA here is from genome assembly GCF_043250625.1 of Sebastes fasciatus. Taxonomy (NCBI): domain Eukaryota; kingdom Metazoa; phylum Chordata; class Actinopteri; order Perciformes; family Sebastidae; genus Sebastes; species Sebastes fasciatus. The sequence goes on from NC_133813.1 coordinate 178,096, forward strand.
TAACTGATTATAATAATTATTGGTGACTATTTTCCAGACGATCAATAATAATATTCCTGATAAATTCTGTGTTTTATAGACTCTGTATATCTGTTAAAATAATTATATATTTTATTATTTATTATTATTTTTATTTATATTAATATATTTATTTTTATTTTTATTATAACACTGTGAATAAGTCAAACTGTTTGTGCTAATGAGACCCTCTGGAGGCCTGGTCCAGGTCTACCCATCCTCAGGTGAGTGTATGTGTATATACATATAATTTAAAATTAATTAACATGCACTTTTATTATTAGTATTATTATTATAATACTGATAATAAATTAAATCCCCATTCTTCTTTTAATATCAAATATTATTTATATCTGTTTAGTTTGAGATCTTAAACCTTTAAAGCTCATTAAAGTGTCCTAATATTAAAATTGCTGTCACTTCTAATCATTTATTTTATTCAACAACATGCACTTTATTGTTACATTTTTTAAATATATTATCATTTATAATAATAACAATAATAATAATGATAATTTATTCTTATTATATTAAATTAAATCCACATTCTTCTTTTAATGTCAAATATTATTTCTATTATTTTTATTAATCATTTATTATTATTAATCATGTGTAATTATTATAATTATTATTTTGATTATCTTTTTTTTGTTTTTTTTGTTATTATATTAAATTAAATCCAAATTTTTTTTAAATATTAAATATTATTTATATCAATAATTTATTTTTATTTTTTAAATAAATCCACATTTTTCTTTTAATATCAAATATTATTTCTATTACTATTAATCATGTGTTATTATAATTATTATTATGATTATCATTATTTTTTGATTATTATTATTATATTTAATTAAATCCACACTCTTCTTTTAATATGAAGTTATTATCTCTTCTGTGCTGGAGGCTCATCCAGCCAATCAGCGCCTCCAGCTGCTGAGCCAATCAGAAGGCCCTCCTAAATCCGACCTGTCTACGTCACCGTGAGGTCATCCAATCAGGAGTCCCTCCTACGTCACAGTGAGGTCATCCAATCAGCGCAGAGGCCCCCCCCGCCCCCCCTCTGGTTAAAGTTGTGAGAGCTGCAGAGTCCAGAACCAGAACTCAGAACCTGCAGGATGTTTCAGCTCCTCTCGGAGCTCCTGCACATCAACACGCACACGCACACGCACACGCACGCGCTCTCTCTGTGGTCTTCGTGGACCCGGTCTGCAGCTGGACCCGGATCCGGACCCGGAGCGCTCTGAACTTTTTGTGGAAGTTTGTGGATTTATCCGGATGAACAGAACCTGAGACCTGAACCTGAGACCTGAACCTGAGACCTGATCCTGAGACCTGAACCTGAGACCTGATCCTGAGACCTGATCCTGAGACCTGATCCTGAGACCTGAACCTGAGACCTGATCCTGAGACCTGAACCTGAGACCTGATCCTGAGACCTGATCCTGAGACCTGATCCTGAGACCTGATCCTGAGACCTGATCCTGAGACCTGATCCTGAGACCTGATCCTGAGACCAGAGAGATGATGATGATGGACTTTAACTGCAGAGAAGAAGAAGAAGAAGAAGAGCAGCTGGTTCTGGTTCTGGTTCTGGTTCTGGTCTAGTTTAGAGTCCAGGACTCTGTGAGACCCAGAGAGAGACCTGGTCCCAGTGGTCCCCCTGATCCTCCCCTGTGGTCCCAGTGGTCCCGGATCCTTTAGAACCTGGTGGTGATGTTGGCGGTGGGTCAGATGGACGGGTCCGGGTCTGGTACCGGTTCCGGGTCCCGTCAGAGCGCCTTCCTCCTCAGCACCCCCCCACTAGCAGCCCTGCACAGCATGACGGAGCTGAAGACCCCCCTTTACCAGAACCCGGCCTACCAGAACCACCAGAACCACCAGAACCCGGACAACAGCTCCCCGAACCCGGGCGGCATGGCGGGCTCCTCTCCGGGTCTGAAGACCTCCTCCACGGGGGGTCCCGGTCTGGGTCCTGGTTGTGGTCTGGGTTCCTCTGCGACCCCTCACGGGATTAACGACATCCTGTCCCGGCCCAGTCTGCTGGGTCTGTCGTCCTCTGGGGGGGTGGTTCTGTCCGGTCTGCAGCAGGTCCCGGTGTCGGTCCCGGTCCGGTTCGGCAGCCTGAGTCCTCCTCCTCCTCCCGGGCTCTACTTCAGTCCCGGATCCGGAGCGGTGGTGGGTCGGTACCCGAAGCCTCTCACGGACCTGCCGGGCCGGACCCCCATCTTCTGGCCCGGAGTCCTGCAGAGTCCGCATCACTGGAGGGACCGGTTCTGCTCGCCTCGTGAGTCACACAGAAGATAACCCCATACAGAACCAGAACCAGAACCAGAACCAGAACCAGCTTCAACAAGAACAACTCATCTATTACAACACAACACATCTGTTAGAATCAAACACATCTGTTAGAATCAAACACATCTGTTAGAATCAAACACATCTGTTAGAATCAAACACTGATTCATGTTATTAATGCAGCTGCTTTTATCTTTAAACTATATTTATATTGAACTTTACATCTAAACAAACAAACATACATATATATATATATATTATATATATATATATGTATGTTTATATAATATATATATAATATATATATATAATATATATATAATATATATATATAATATATATATATATTATATATATATTATATAAACATACATATATATATATATATATTATATATATATATTATATATATATTATATAAACATACATATATATATATATATTATATATATATATTATATATATATTATATAAACATACATATATATATATAATATATATATATATATTATATATATATATTATATATATATATTATATATATATTATACAAACATACATATATATATATATATATGTATGTTTGTTTATATTATATATACAGACAGACTAACTATATTAATAATTAAAGGATACAATGAAATGTTTAGTCACAATTTCAAAGAAAGAGAAACATGAGATAGTTCATGTGTTTCTGGAGCAGAATCTGAAATAAGAATAAAATGAATAAATTAAAGACTTAATTTCGAACATATATAAATAAATAAAAGCAGATACAAAGTAATAAGAAACAGAAGCAGAGTAATAGAGTCTGAAAAGGAGGAGATAGAAGTCAAACTGATATTTCCCTTCACCTTCCTCACTTCTCCTCTAATAAATAACATATCATAGAATGATAATATAATACAATATAATATAATATAATAATATAATATAATATAATATAATATAATATAATATAATATAATATATAAACTATCCCAGATTTATTTACATCCCACAAATCCATCCGGAGTTAAACAGTAGATATAAACCACCTCTGAACACATCTGCAAGGCAGCGCAGCTTTATCTGTGTGGCACATTTCAACTACACGGAGATTCAAAGTGTTTTACATTCAACAACATTAAGACAAAATTAAAACCGTTATAAAAACATGAAAACATGAAAACATGAAAGATTAGAAAATAGAAGCTAGGATAGAATCTAGAATAGAGACTGTAGAGTATAGAGTAAAAGCTGTAGTTCAGTATATCAGGTCATTATCGGATGAATTGAAGCTTTGATTATAAAGAACTGACAGTTGGAGGTTCTGCTGGGTTCTGGGAGTTCTTCCAGATGTTTGGTGGTTCTGTTAGAATAAACCATGTTATTAATATTATTAAGAGGAGCAGCATCTTAAAGAAGAATTAAATCCATCTGTTAGAATAAACCATGTTATTAATATTATTAAGAGGAGCAGCATCTTAAAGAAGAATTAAATCCATCTGTTAGAATAAACCATGTTATTAAAAGAGATTCATGTGTAATGTGTAATATGTAATATTAACTGTGTTACGTGTTTCAGATCCGAACTCGGTTCTGCTGGATAAGGACGGGAAGAGGAAACACACCCGGCCCACGTTCTCCGGCCAGCAGATCTTCGCTCTGGAAAAGACTTTTGAACAAACCAAATATCTGGCGGGTCCAGAGAGAGCCCGGCTGGCCTACTCACTGGGCATGACCGAGAGCCAGGTCAAGGTAAGAACCGAACCAGAACCACAACCTCAGAACCTTAGAACCAGAACCAGAACCACAGAAACACTAAACATGAGAGAATAGGAATATAATAAACCAGCTTCTTAAAAACAACAACAAATATGTAATCATCACTTTGGTATAAAATGCTAATTAATTCATTTAAAGACATTTTATGAATAATATTTTTCATATTTTTTTTATGTCTTTTAAACATTTATTTTTATTTCAATGAAGCTAAAATCAGTTTTATTTGTATAACCTAATATATATTATTATAATATCTCTCCAGTATATGAGCCTCTCATCATCATCATCATCATCGGAGGAGAAACTCTCACCAACCTTTAAGCCCTTTAGTGCAGCAGGAGGCCTTTCTATCATTAATACATGGACTTCATTTAATCATTTGTCCTTTAATGCAGAACATTTATTAATGCATGTTTGTGCAGCACGTTGGTTTCACTCGCTCTGTTTGAAATTCGGTCTAGAAATGAAGTTAATTATTATTATTATTAATATGAATATGAATATTAATAGTATTCTGGGACTCGCTGCAGGTTTTCAGGTTTTGAGTTTTATTTGATTTGATTTTCGTCTTTTAAATTCAAACTTCTGAGGATTTAATCGAACAGATAAAAAGCAGAAATCTGCATCTGAATGAACTTTATATATAAAATAGTGAAATGTTATAATAACCTATAATCTTATAACATAGAATAATAGAACATAGATATCTTATACAGCATATTATTATAACTACAGCATATTTATTATTTCTGGTCTTTAGATGCATGTTTGTGCAGCACGTTGTTTCATCTTTCTGTTTGAAACTCGATCTAGAAATCACGTTTTAATTATTATTATCTTTATTACTAGTAGTGATAGTAATAGTAGTATTATGATGGGACTCGCTGCTCGAGTTGTATTTGATTTTCGTCTTTTAAATTCAACCTTTGAAACGTTTCTGAGGATTTAAACGAACAGATAAAAAGCAGAAACCAACACGCCTGAATGAACTTTATATATTAAATAGTGAAATGTTATAATAACCTAGAATAATAATATAACCTAGATAATTATAACTACAGCATATTTATTTACCAGCCTTTATTTCTGCAGCATGAAATATACAATGTAGTTTTAGTTCTTGTCTGAATGAAGCTGCAGTTTAGAGAAGTTAAATGTTGAGAAAAGTGAACGGACCTCTGCATGGTGTCTCTGTGTCTGTGTGTCTCTGTCTCTGTGTCTCTGTCTCTGTGTGTCTCTGTCTCTGTGTCTCTGTCTCTGTGTGTCTCTGTCTCTGTGTGTCTCTGTCTCTGTGTGTCTCTGTGTCTGTGTCTCTGTCTCTGTGTGTGTCCGAGGTGTGGTAGTGGAGTGAAATGTTATAATAACCTAGAATAATTATAACTATATCATATTTATTTGAATGCAGAACAAACCTTTATTTCTGCAGAATGAAATATAAGATGTAGTTTTAGTTTTTGTCTGAATGAAGCTGCAGAGTTTCAGTGTTTGAAGCTCTGAGAAGTTAAATGATGAGAAAATGAACGGACCTCTGCATGGTGGTGGTCTGTCTCTGTCTCTGTCTCTGTCTCTGTGTGTCTCAGTGTCTCTGTCTCAGTGTCTCTGTCTCTGTGTGGTAGTGGAGAGAAATGTTATAATAACGTATAATCTTATAACATAGATAGGCATATTATTATAACTACAGCATATTTATTATTTCTGGTCTTTTGATGCATGTTTTTGCAGCACGTTGTTTCATCTTTCTGTTTGAAACTCGGTCTAGAAATCACGATTTATTATTATTAGTTTTCTAATTATTCTAATTATTATTCGTATATTATTATTATGATGGGACTCGCTGCTTGAGTTTTATTTGATTTTCGTCTTTTAAATTCAACGTTTGAAACGTTTCTGAGGATTTAATCGAACAGATAAAAAGCAGAAACCAACACGTCTGAATGAACTTTATATATAAGATAGTGAAATGTTATAATAACCTAGAATAATAATAATATAACCTAGATAATTATAACTACAGCATATTTATTATTTCTTGCATCTGTCTTTTGGTGTATTTTGTGCAGCACGTTGTTTTGCCTAGTTTATTCTCATTATTGTTATTGTTATTATTATTCTAATTATTATTATGATGGGACTCGCTGCTCGAGTTTTATTTGATTTTCGTCTTTTAAATTGAACGTGTGAAACGTTTCTGAGGATTTAATCGAACAGATAAAAAGCAGAAACCAACACGCCTGAATGAACTTTATATATAAGATAGTGAAATGTTATAATAACCTATAATAATAATAATATAACTATATGGCATATTTGTTATTTCTGGTCTTTTGATGCATGTTTGTGCAGCACGTTGTTTCATCTTTCTGTTTGAAATTCGATCTAGAAATCACGTTTTATTATTATTATTATTATTATTAGTAGTAGTAGTAATAGTAATATTAGTATTATTGGTAGTAGTATCATTTCAGCTCGAGTTTTATTTGTTTTTCGTCTTTTAAATTCAACGTTTGAAACGTTTCTGAGGATTTAAACGAACAGATAAAAAGCAGAAACCAACACGCCTGAATGAACTTTATATATAAGATAGTGAAATATTATATTAACATAGAATAATAATATAACTATAACTATATCATATTTATTTTAATGCAGAACAAACCTTTATTTCTGCAGAATGAAATATAAAATGTGGTTTTATTTATTGTCTGAATGAAGCTGCAGAGTTTCAGTGTTTGAAGCTCTGAGAAGTTAAATGATGAGAAAGTGAACGGACCTCTGCATGGTGGTCTCTGTGTCTGTCTCTGTCTCAGTGTCTCTGTCTCTGT